>NC_042627.1:54955059-55255059 GCF_901001135.1 Rhinatrema bivittatum
ATGTCCTCAATACACACTGTGGGTATTCATCTGACCTCTGAATGGGACACAAGATTAACAGTGGTTGCTGAGGGTCATCTGAAATCCAACACACCCACATCCCCACCAGTTAAATAATGTACTTAACTCTACCTGTGTGTAAAGAAGCAAATCAGATCAAAGGAACACTCTAGAGTAGCAATGCAAAGTGTTAATCAAATTAAAATGTCTTTTGCAATCATCAAAATGTCTTTTAAAATCCAGTAAGACTATTTTTCACCTGCCTACATTTTTTTTTTTAAAGACTTAAGGGAAGATGAGAACTAAAACTGCAACTTAACAGCCCAAGGTGTCAGAGGATTAAACACTGCAGGTGAACATGGACTCTTAAGCAGGTCATTGCACTGTTCACTCTGCAATGTATTTTCATCCTTACCTGACCTTCCAGAGCTTTTTAGTGCTAGGAGGAAAACACTAGAATTTGCAGGTTTTTTTCCTAAAATATCAAGTAAGCAGCTTATAGTTATTAGTATTACCTCATCTCTAAAATGTTCTGACTCTGTGATAAAAAATAAAAAGTAAAAAAAAAAATCCTACACTTGGTATAATCTTGAAACAGTTATCACAAAGACCATCATACTTTGTACCGAAAATTACTATTGATTTTACTAAAAAACATACAGGACTGTGCAATTTGTACATAATTATCAAAGTAACCCTGCTCAAACAGTGGTTGTTTTAACGCGCCACTAAGACCCGCATAGCAGCAGAGCGGAGGAACAGCTGAGCAAGTTACTGCTCTTTCACCACTAACATATTTTCAGCAGTAAGATACTGATTTACCAAGGTCTCATCCTATAGGCACAGATTTGTAAATCTAGCCCTAAATGTATTTAAAACCAGAGCAGGGCATTCCATAGACAAACATGTAAAAGATCCTATGCAAGGTCTGTCATGGCACATTTGATGATTAATCATCAGGTTCTGCAACACCTACTTACTCTATCTAGTATTAAATCAGTACAGGCCTAGGCTTTAATGCTCACATACACTAGTAAAACACTAACAACTTACACTAAACTAGTTAGTATTATATATCTTTTTCACTTGAATAGATCAGGTGCATCACAGAGCTACAAAAAAAAAAAAAAAAGACAGAAAGAAAGAAACCACCATGAAAGAGAATATAAACAATGTATTACTTTGTAACACTAAGCGACTTGCTCAGATCATGGTCAATAGCACTAGCTAACATTTTATCAGTGTACAAAGGCATAATGTGAATTAAAAATACATAACATTTTAGATAATTCATTTTGCTGAATGGGCTGGCTTGTAAGACTTCTGCTTCTGGCTCATTCACATAAAAAAAACCTGCATTGACTATATTACTCTATTTCTTCTTAATTAACATTTCATAGCGCCACCAGATGTACGCAGCACTGAACAGAGACATAAAAGAGAAAGTCCCTGCTCAGTGGAGCTTAATTAACATAAAAGTCAGGGGGCCAGGTTCTCTTTTCTTGAGTGATCTCTTCCCAACTCACTGATGGTGAAATGCACGCTGTGGCTGCTGGCAGAGACACAGAGCAGCTCTCTGCTGGGTTATGAAGCACAGCAGAGGGCTCCGCCGTAAGGCTCCACCACAAACCTCCCCGCACTAAGGACACCGGTGGGAAACCCAAGCCTACTCCCAGGGGGGTTTCAACGCGCACGGCGACGACGCCCCCAAACCCCCACGCACAAGTCAACGGCAAACACCGCAGACGTTGAGGGCTTCACATACTATAAACCCAAGCAGGTTGATGCCCCCAGTATTGGCGCATATGATTTCTCTCGGCTAAGCTTTATACTTCCTTTATTCCAGTTACCTGACTTGGATGCATTCGCTATCCATTGTACTCTCTTACTATACATATACAGTACCAAGAGAAAACATCTTTCTTGTATGCATTTGTTGTATTCTTACCGTAAACGGGGTGTCATTAACGCTGCCAACCGAATAACAGTTGTCTCCCGGATTGACAGCACCGGTTAGTACCTGATGCAGATGCATTTTATTTCTACAGAGATCTTTAATTATTTACACAGTCTCTTTCTCCTTTTCTTCCTCCATGAAACCCAGAACCCTATTCCTCCTCGTGCCTGATCCTTGCCGGGTAACTGTTTGCTTAAGTGTAGCTAAAGAAGCCCGGAGCAGGGAGGGGAGGGGGAATTTTTTTTACGTTGCAGAGTCCATCATCCGCTGAGTTCCAGTCTGTCTCGCTCAGTATCCTTCAGCTGCCCAAGCAGTGCGGGGGCTCGAAGTCAACGTAAAATACCCGGATGCTTCCCGTGCCGGGCAGGCACCGAGGAAGCGCATCGGCGAGCGGAGCACGTATTGGAATTAGAGCTACGTGCGCGTACGCGCAGCCCTGGCCACTTGCCGTGCAGGAAGTGAAACGAGAAGCGCCGGCTCACCCGCAGCCCTGGAATCCGGCGGTCGCAAGCACGAGACGACGCGGCGGAGCGCGCGCTTGCTTGGTTTTCACATTCCCCAGGCTGAGTTGGGAACGCGAACGCGCGCGCTGCCCAGATTGCCGAGGCTGGACTGGGCAGGGGAGGCGAGCGTTTCGGATTCCCGGCGCGGTGCTGGGATGGGAAGCTCACGTGCTCGCGAGTTTCCCACCTACCCCTGGGTGTGTTTGGTGCACGAGCTTCATAGCCAGCTTTTGCAGTTACAGCGATTTGTGTGCAGCGATCTGGATTTTTAGCTTTGGGTTAACTGTGCCCTTACTGTCATCAAGCAGGGAAAGAGATTAAACCACTGCACATTTCAGGTAATAAAAGAAAGGTTCTGATAGTTGCCCAGACACTAGCGATATGGCAAAACGCCTGGGTGGGGATATTACTGACTAGAGTGCAGGGCCGGATTTAAGAGTGTGGTGCCCATAGGCAGTGCCATGGCAGCGGGTGCTCTTTGAAGCTGTGCTGGCACATGGCACTATGTTTGGTGCCTTTCAAGTTTGGCACTATGTTGCCTATACCTACATCCGTGCCTGGTAGAGTTAGCCCTGGAGATTGGGTTGTTGTTTTCTTCAGAAGCAGGAAGGATGACTGGGTCACTAATAGCCTTTACTTTTGTTTTCCGGAGTTGCTGATTGATATGTTGAAATACCAAGGCTCAAGCCAGCAACAAAATGTGAAGACTGTTGCAGACTTATATCTCTTTTTTTCATATGAAAAGTCCCAGTGCCTCTTTAGACCTGTTTTTAGCATTAGCGTTTTGTTTGATTATAGTGGTTACTTATTCTATTAATTACCTTGTTTCACCGTTTTCAGAGGTTTGGGTTTTTTTTTTCCAACTTTTTAAGACTGTTTTTAAATTCTAAGTACTTCTCCAAAATACACTTTACACTTCTTGTCTATCATGTATGTTTGTCTTGACTAGATTGTAAACTTCTTGGAGCAGAGATCATCTTGTGTGTGTAGCTAGTACCACTTTAAACAATAAATAATAGTAGTAGCTTGAAAGGTCATCCTTGGAAGTTCTTTTGATGTCAGTTTAAACACTTAAAATATCTCCCAAAATGGCAACTTTTATATTTACCCCTCCAAAAAAAAAAAAAGGAAACAATATTTAAAAAGGAAAGGACCAGATAAAGGAAGAAATTGTGGTTAGCAGAAGACAAATCTTGAACAAGTTGTTTTTTTTGCTCATGATTTAGTGAAGAGAACACAACATTGTAAATGACAGCAGAAAAGGTCAATATTCAAAGGCATAATCCAGATAACTCAAAAGTTATCCAGATAAATGGCAAGTTTTGAAAATAGGGGCCTTTTATCTGGATAAATGGTAGGTGTTCTCGGGGGCATTCTGGACTGGAGTTGAGATAGCCAGTTATCCATTTCTTCAAGCCGCGCCCCCCCCCCCCCCCAAATTTGTATCAAATGTTGAATGCCTATAGGCCCAAAAAGCCTCACTGGTCCTGCTGGAAACTGGGTGCTAGTTCCAAGGTTGTGGTAAGGTGGTTGATGGTGATTCGGAGGGGGGGGGGCAAGGTGGGTTCTGGCCTTATGCTTCGATTAAATTATGTTTTGACTTTTTGGGCTGCAGAGTTTGATACAAATTTTGGTAGACAAGGAGAGGAGGCAATGGCCAGCAGGGCCATTGATTTCACTGGCATAGGGGATCTGGCCAGCAGGTCTGATCAGGAATCTCTCTTTTTTTTTTTTTTCCTCTCTCTGTTTTATTCAGCATAGTCCTGGATACATTTTAAATCTAATCAGCGATTTTCATACATACCCAGTTAGGTTTCACAGTTATCTAGGTAGGTATACCCAGCTAACTTTATTCAAGGATTTTCAGTTTGAATATCTCTTAATAACTTATTTATTTATTTATTTTAAAGCATTTTTTTACCTGCCCTTCCTACGTTCAGGGCGGAGTACAATAAAACACACATACAATCGGTGTGCGGAAAATGGGCGCTCATGATTGAGAGCCTGCTCTCCTAATGCATGCCGATCCACCTCTCCTGGGCGCCAGGAGAGGTGGATCGGCACACGTTTAAATGGGCTGCCACGGTAAAAAGGAGGCGCTAGAGGAAATTGTGTGCCGCCTCAGCATCAGGCGCCCAGGAAAGGTGGCTGGAGGTGCAGGTTAGAAAATGGATGCTCAATTTTATGAGCGTCCATTTTCTTGCCCTGTGCACAGCCACGGGTTAGGAAAATCGACGCTTGTTGATTGAGTGTCCGTTCTCCTAACCTGACCACCAGTGACTTTTTAAAAAAAAAAAAAAATTTTCCCTTACTCCTTTTTTCTGTTATCCGACAATATCGCCATGATATTAAGTCAGAGGAACCGAAAAAAGGAACAGAAAAGCAGTATTTTCTGTCTTTCTGTTAACTTTAGTGGCTCCTCAAGAATTAACACCTGCTCTGAGGCAAGTGTTAACTTTTGAGAGTAAAAATGTGCACATTGGGTGCCCCCTTTTTTTTTTGCACAAGTGGGTAATAGCTAAAAGCCTCATCACATGAATTTACATTTGATGAGCGCTATTAGCTATGCGCTGGTTAGGGTGTGCGTTTTGGATGCTCTAATCCCCTTATTGCTTAAGGGATTTTGGACGTGCGTCAAGTCGTGCTCAGCCGAGCGCACTATACTGCATCAGCCTGAGAGTGGGTAACAAAGATTCACATCGCAATAGAGCTTAAAATTAAATAAAATGCACACAAATGAAAACTTAGCCGGGTAAGTTATCAGTTTTCTAGGTTTTTTTGAAAATGTACTTCAAGGTGTTTAGAGTTGTAATTGCTGCTTCCTAAACCAAGAAGTAGAGGCATAGCTGATTATGAAATGATCCCTGGATAGCGAATTTACAGAAAAGGAAGTGCTTGAAATACTTACAGAAATGAGAATAGATGGGCTGTGCCGTCCCCAGGATACTGAAAAGAGCTCTGCGCCAGGTCTCTTCAGCTTGTCTTTGAAGAAAGTTGAAAATCTTGAAAGTTTCAGGAGACTGGAGGGGAGCAGACTTCTTCCTCTCCAGAAAAATGGGAACAAGAGAAGGTAGGCAGGTATAGAGCGGTGAACTTGACTTTGCTGGTGGGCAAAGCGATGAAAAAATCAAACTGCTAAAGAAAAAGACAGTGCAGTAATGTTAAGCAAGTAGATTACAAGAGCCAGGAAAACATTTTCTTTTTCTTAAGTAGATTATAAGAGCCAGGAAAACATTTTCTTTTTCTTTCTAATAATTTTGTTTTGTTTTATTTTGTCATTTTAACTGGCTTGGCCTGCACTTCTCCCTAATACCAATCTCCCTCCAACCCCTGCAGCCCAATGGAGAAAACATATGCTGGCAAACTCCCATCCCCATTCTCCCTCTCCAAGCCTATCCCGAAGGGCCTCGTATTCAGCCAACAGAAGGAGGTATGCGCTTAAATTATCTTTGATATGGGCCACATTGGTGGTGAAGACAGTTGACTTTTAAAAGAGAACTGTCCTGCCAGATCTTCCAGTCTACTCATGTTCACCCAGCTTATTTTACAGTGCCTTTAGATAAATTACAAAATTGAGAAAATGAATCAAGCAGTGTAGTCTCTGTTCGAGTAACCCCTTGCTAAACATCCAAAGAGTGATATTAGATGGAGTGGACACTGAGGCCTCTTGACTTGCTTACCCCCAAAGCCTATGGGGAAGCATGCCCCTGGAATCAGGAAGGAGTGGGACCTGCCCTAGGTAAACCCACCTTCATGTCAGTCACTTGAATCTGGGAGTCCTCTAACATGCACCTTCCCTTCTAGCCCAGTTGCAGTTAGTCCTCCTTCCATCAACTCCTGGACTCAATCTTCCGCGGAGTTATCTTTAACATAGCTTCAAAGCTGCCCCAGTTTCACCTCCCTTATCAAACCTGCATCAGTGTTAGCATCCAGGAGAGCTTCAGATAAAAACCAATCCTTCCGGGGTAGATTCATCATTGCCTGGGGCCTCCATTGGCGGCAAGGGGGGAGAGGTCCGTTCAACTGGACTAAAGGAGACTCCGACGAGGCCTAACTTTGCTGTCTTAACTTTGTGTCCGGTAAGCGGGTGACATGGCTATCCATTGGCCCTCCCAACAGAAGATCGAGTACTTATCTTGCTGTTCTTTTCCCTACCCATAAATTCAAACAGTGGGAAACAGGGTCACCAGACAAATAAAAACTCCAGAAAAGGAGAGTTTCAGGTCACTGTGTGTCTCAGTTGGCCATCTTGGAATTCCACAGGGGTTGCTATTCTACAGCTACTTGTAGTTTGTTTATTCAGTCCATTTTCAAAAAAGAGCAGTCTCCTAATTCTAAATGGGGAATTAGTCCCCCAGTTCTGAACAGGGAGTTACCCCTGTTTTGCAAGTGGAGTGAATAAATGAATAACTAGCAGCGGTAGAGTAGCACCCCCTACTGGAAGCTATAGAAACAGCACTGGAGCAGGGAGGATAAGCACATATCTCCTCCTGGTGGCAGAGTTAGGAGGGCTTTTTGGATAGGCTGGGGGAACAAGTGCCAGGATGGGGAAGTGGATGTGAGGAATGGGGTTTTGGGCATCTTTTTTTCTCGTTCCATCTGTTGGGGTGCGAGAAAGCTTAGAGTGAGCACAGGGTGGCCAGCTGAAATGAAAAAAGGAAATTAATCAAAAGTTTGCAATGTTTTTATGATGTTTTGGATTGGAAATGACACAAAAACCAAACAAACCTTATTGTCATTTTAAAATGACAGCACATCCCTAATAGGCACCAGGACAACATGTGTTTACGTGGAGTAGATCCTGTCAGATAACTTTGACAGTTCTTTTAATGGAATGACAAAAATGGTAGGTAAGGAAGGTGCAGTGGATGTTGTCTTATCTGCAGGGTTACTCACCATGTACTTTCACCTTCTGCCACCTAACCCCAATAATTAGGGCTTTTTTGGTGAGGGGGCAGGAGAACACGCGAGTACACCCCCTGCGCTACACAGTACAGCCTTCTCACTCTCCTCCACTCTACATCCTTTCCCTTCACCCCATCCAGGGACAGTGTTCCCTCTACACTCCTCCTTCCTCTCCTACTAGGCCACGACGATGCCTCCTGGACTCTGATTGAGGTTAAAAATGTTTCTGCTGCCTCCTGTTGTCCAGGCCATCGTGCCACATACAACAATGCACCTACCCCAGGCACCTGCCTTTTCAAACTTTTTAACACCTAGAAAACTGGTCTGCAAACTTAATAGTATTAGCATAGTGCAAAAGCTGTTAAAGAATGGGTTGAGTGACAGAACTGGCATTGAATAGAATCCTTTCTGAAGGGAAAGTGACCTTGGTGTCTGGCTAGGGCAAGTTCTTTTCAGTGTCTTAGGGCCAGATGAACAAATTATTTCTTCTATAGACACAAAATGGGCAATTTTCAGAACAATGCAGTTAGTTGTAAAATCAGAAAGTACCCACGGACTTTGCACCAGTTTTAAAAGTTCGTATGTTCCTCCCAGCAGGAACTATTGGGTATCTCCCCCCCCCCCCCCCCCCCACTGTCTGTTATGAGACTTGAGGAAAGATGATTGCATACCTTCGTTTACCAAGCACCCACTCTCTGGAATGCATTGCCTTCAGGCATTTGGGCAGAACTTAATTACTATATGGTTTATGCCTGTTTTAGAATTGTTAACCACTGGGATGCTCTGGTAACTGGCAATATATTAGATAAATATTAATAAAAATAAATTGCACCAGTGGTTCCCTGCAAAGCAACATGTGTGGTCTCCACTGAACTAATCCTGCCTCCAAGCCCACCTTCCTTTCCCACAGGTAAAACGGTACACGTTGTTGATCCCTATGTGTACTATTTCCCACTTACAGGGTGGGTAATTTTCAGACAGCTGTTTTCTCCAGCAAATGGCTATTGAAAATTACTTTCTAAATAAGGAAAACCCTCTAGCATATCTGGCCCTTAAATATCAATATTGCATTTGAGGAAGATTGCTTGCTGCTGATGATAAAAATATCAGTAGCTGGGTAGACAGGCTACGAGGCATGGAAAAAAACTGAAAGGAAACAAACTGGAAGAACGGTTAAGGGTTTAGAAGCTGTTTCAGTGTAAAAGAGTATAAAATGCATCATCTTGCATGCAAAAATCCATTAATCATGTTTATCAGAAGGAAAAGACCTGCTATCATCTCCCATTCAGGTAATAATTAGGCGCAACTTTGCTCATCTTCCAAAATCAGACAAGATTAGATACACTCGGTGGTGGTGGTGTCTAAACTGCTGATTTCTGACAGGTCACAGGCTTGGAATCTTTTTTCCTTTTCCCCATTGCAACTGGAGTGGAAAGTGGAAGTGGCTGCCGGGCCCAACATGGTTCTTATTTTTTATTGTTACCACTGGAAAGAGACTTATGAGTAAGAAAGTTGCCAGTTCATATGATAAAGCAACAAGTAAAGCTAATAGTTTTCTCAAGGGCATAAATCAGGGCGTCCCAAACCCATCCTGGTGACCCCCACAGCCAGTCGGCTTTTCAGGATATCCACAATGAATATGCATGAGATAAATTTGCATACATCGAGTCTGATATGCATATTCATTGTGAGTATCCTGAAAAGCCAGCGGACTATGGGGTCCCCGGCATGGGTTTGGGAAGCCTTGGCATAAACAGGGGTATCCCCAGCAAGAAAAAGGAGGTAGTATTGCCTATGAACGCTAGTGAGACCCCCCCCAGTTCTAGAAACCCTACCTTTATAAGGACATTGAAAAGATGGAGGCATTTCAAAGAATGGCTACTAAAAGTCCTAGCGGGTCCCCCTCCCGCTACAGTGACCGATATAATTCAGAGTTGTTGTATCTGAGTGCTGAATAAGAGGGAATCCTGCTGGTGACACCCCGAAGTGTTTACGCTACCAAAATGGTACAGAGCCTGCAACACAAACTCTTCCCAGGGGCTTAAGGCACTCGGTTTACTCAGTGGAGGAAAGGAGACGTATTTGGCAGGCCTCAGACAATTTTCTATGTAAAATAAGGGCAAGGGTTATGATATGAGGCAGCGGGGCTGAGAGGAATACCGCGCTGCATGCCTGGAGTAATCTACGAGCAGAGGTGGCGGAAACCAGCACCTTGAGAGAATTTCATCACGGATGGGTGTACAATGGGTTGTATACCCTGCACAGGAGGAAAGTAACCAAAAGCAGGGAAATAAGCATGAACAGGGAAAGAAGTAAAATGATGAGAGAAACCGTCTTTGCAGAAGGGTCGCTGGGGAGGGGTATTGGGATCTCTGAATCACCACCTCACTCAAAGTAATTTAAAGAAGATGAGTTTTCACAGGCAGGACAGGAATGAGGGAACCAGAAGAAAGTGGCTTTTCGATCTACAAGAAATTAATTAATTGGACTGGACTTGGAGCCATAGCTTTCCTGCAGGTAAGGTGAAAGAGAGAGGTGAAACAATATTGAAATCTCAGGGGCCCAGCTGTACCGGGACCATTAGAAAGTTTGAGGGCCGTGCCTGAGAGCCAGACATTAAGAATCCTTTAGTTTTCGGCCTGAGATGAGGCAGGATATAGATTGTTTGCTTGTGTAGTTGGTGTGCTCATTATAAAGCCAGCGGGATCTTCGTCGTTTGTTCAGTGTTGAACTGTTTCAGGGAGAGGATCTTATGACTGAGTTTAATTATCAATATCTCTGGAGGGGAGAGGCCTTAGTCCCGAGTCTTTTTTTTTTTTTTTAATTCTTTATTTATGACTTTTCTAATACAATTTGTATCATAAAGTGAACAGGAAACATGTTGCATACTTTAGGAGAAACCATATTAAGTAAAGCTTTCTAATACAATAGAATATTTTTACCTAAGTAGCAACCAATTCTCAAATAATAAACCAGTGGGAGGCAAACTTTCAAGGAGAATATAGGAAATTAATATTAGTTCAAGGCATTTACCTGAAATTAAAGAGCAGAATAATTACTTTATTCCCCTGAAAATACGGTATGCTCTGGGGAGCTATGAGTATCTATATAAAGCTTTAATTGCTCTGGGGAAAAAAATATAAACGTATCTGCATCCTTTTTAATTACGCATTTACACGGATATCTAAGGACAAAAGTTGCACCGAGAGAAATCACATTTTGTCTCATGCTCAGAAAGCCTTTCCGTCTTTCCTGAGTTATTTTGGAAACATCAGGGAACATACGAACCTTACTACCATGGAACAGCGTGTTTAAATTTTTGAAATACGCTACCATAAGCCTACTAACATCTTGTTCAACTATTAGTGATACATGCAATGTGGAAAAATCAATTATCTCAATAGCTGAAGATTCTAAAAAGTTTGTCAGATTTTGAAAATCCATAGAAGGGACTGCCTGTTCGTTTAAACGATTCTGACCCAAAAGGAAATAAACTTTATTTATCAATGGAAATTGCGATTCAGGCAGTAGAAGAACTTCGGCAAAATATCTTTTTAGTGTTATAATAGGCATCTCTCCCATTATTCTAGGAAACTTAATTAGTCTTAAATTCAAACGGCGGTTCCAATTTTCCAGTAATTCGAGTCTTCTAGAAAGAGCAGCTCTATCTTGTAAAGTAGCCAAGTTAAATTCTTTGAGGTGATTTATTTCAGATTCGACCTTCACAACTGATGTTTGGAGTTGGGAAAGAGTGTCGTTCTGAGCATGAATTTTATTATTAACTTGGGAGGCAAAAGAGTCTAATTTTAAGTTGCAGTCTCGAACGGCAAGCATTAGCCCCGCAGAGAGTTCCCATAGAGATTCAAGGGTGACGACCACAGGCCTTACCAGAGGTTCAGGTCGTTCACCCGATGTCGAGGGGGTCACTTCAGTGGAGTCTGATGGAATTACAGGTTCAATGGGGTTCGGTACCCCTTCCCGCGGTGAATCCTCTCCACTGCCTTCTTCCTCTAAACCAGCCGTCGCTTCTCCCAGCAACCCCGTCGCTGTGACCTCATCGGTCCGCGCTGGTTGCTGTGCTTCCGGGGTCGAGGCTCCTCTGGCTGCCGGCGGGCGTACTTCGGGGGGGCTGAGGGAAACCTCCGTCCCTGGTGAAAGCGCCTCTCCTCCCGGCGCTTTCGCAATGGGATTCACCCCCTCGAGATGTGCTGCTCCCTGGGCAAGGAACGTTGTTATTAAGGCCTGCTCCGATAGCTGGGTAGGTATAGAGGGGAACACCCTCACCCTCCCTTTTCTCTTCGGCGGCATTTGTTAAATTTTCCAAGTAAAACTGGAGCGGCTCTGTTCCGTGCACCCTTCAGGACGCCATCTTGCCTCTGTCTCTGTGGGGTGAGTCCCGAGTCTTTTAAGCACTTAGTGAATGCCTCTGCTCCTATAGCTGACAAATGGTATACATTCCTAGCAATATGGACCAGAATAACTCAGCAGACTGGATAGAACAGTTTGTTATTTTAAAAAATTTCGAATTCACACTCAAAAGTGTGAGTCGGGGTACTGTTGGTCTTTTTCTGCCATCATCTCCTACATTGAAAGAACTTTGTAGACTTTATTTAATGACATTGGCGCCAGAACCTTAAAAAGCCCGAGTCCCAGAAGCTGCCACCCAGAAGGGCCAAATTTTATACCCCATGCTCAGAGATAGCTTCAGTTTGATGACTCCTGTAAGGTCCTACAACACATTTGGAAGGATTCCACCACATTGGAATGGATGTCAAGGCCAGAGGTAAGAGCAAGGTTGAGAGGTAGGGTAAAAGATATTGGAGGTAGGGGGCACAAAAACCCAGTTGTGCTGTATTCATATGGACCCATGTAAATTCATAATTTAATGAACAACTTTTTATTGACGTACAAATAACTTGGGTTGGAAGGCGACAGCCTTCACGTGGCCCACCCTGCCAACTAAAAAAAACGTGACTAATGCCATCAACCAGGTGACCAAACATTGATCAAAGATCTCCTAGTCTTCAGAGCAACTACTTAAACAGATAGCTTCATGGTCAAGGTGCACACCATTAAGCAGCCTTGGGAATGTTGATAATCCTTCAAAGCTGAGATGGAGTTAGGATCACAGTTATCATGAGAGCCTTCTATAAATAGTAGACAAAACAAGTATATATAATAAGTATGGCATTGAAAAGTATCAGTTTGACATAGCTGTGAAAAAGCATATACCATATAGTAGTGCGGCACATCTGTGGCTTTGAATATGTCTATATACAGGGCTTGAAAATATACTGGAGGCTTACCAGTTATAAATAAATACCTTAGCAGATTTTCTACTCCCACAGCTGTTCTCCCTCCCTCTCTTCCCTTTCTTTTCCCAGGGCTGGCCTCGGTATAGGGCACTGGTGTGACCAGGGGAGCCAAAATCAGTACTGGCAGAAATGGAGCCTCGCAGATCTCCAAGTGGTAACCACAGAAGTGAAAACTGGCATTGGGCCTGTGAGCTGCCATGCACTCACAAGCTCTTCAGCAGCTCTGCCTGTCTCATAGGTTTCTATGGTAATAGGAAGTCCTGCAGGAAGAAGAGGGAGTAGTGCCACACAGGTCCTGTGAATGCACGCCGGCTCTCAGGACCTGTACTGACTTTCACTTCTGTTGCTCCTGTTGCAGCTTGAAGATCTCCAGCATGCTAGCCTTAGCCATAGGAGGGCTGGGAAGGGGCCAAGGAGCAATGGGTAGTGCGTTGGAAGATGGCGGGAGGGAGACTTCCCTCCCCTCCTTGACCCCCAATCCTCAGATCAATGAGAGTCCAGCAGTTCAGTCATTACTTCTCTTCCTTTCTCTCTCCTTCCTTCCCTTTTGGTACCTGGAGATTACCTCCATACTCCTCTGCATTCCCCCAGTCTACAAATCTCCACTGGATGGGTGCCCCCAATCTCCTCTGTACTCCTCTCCCAGGACTGAATGAAGATTAATTTCCCTGCAGGACATCCTGTAGTCCACCAGACCCCTCAGTGAGTGACTCCAAACTCTCTTATGATGTTGCTACCCAGAGTCCCTGGGTTCTAAGGGACTCAGGTACGTTACAAAAATAAGTCTTGAGAAAAACAGGAAAACTCAAAAGGAAGGAAGAAATGACATTCGTAAAAAATGGAAAAATGCACCCTTTCCTCTTGTCCATGCCCAGCCTTCAATCTTAGAATCCCAAGGGTCCTTTGCCCTAAGAAAACAACCAAAAATAGGCACAAGCATAAAGAATTCCTACCTTCTGACAGGACTAACTCAAAATCCATCTCGAAAATGGATTTTGAGTTAGTCCTGTTTTACATTCCAGAGCTCCTCCAGTCTCCCACATGGAGCTAAAACCCCAACATACTTCTACTTCTATACTCCCTACTATAGTGGGACTAACCTCTTAGTGGATAACCATGCATCAGCCCAAACAATGCATTTATAATCTTTGAATAATCTGTCACAAATCATCTGTAATAACCACTAAATCCAAGAAAGGAATGTAACTCTCTGAGGTTGGCTGGATGGGGCCAGGTGGTGAGGGCAACTATCTTATCAGAGTCTGTGGCCACTCCCTCCTTAGACACAATTTGCCTAACAACCTTGGTTGACAAAATTAGCATTTGTCCAATGATAATTTTAGGCCACACTGTGCCAACTGATCAAGTACCTTGAGTAGCCTATCTTCTTGCTCTTCTAGGGTTTTCCTGAAGACTATTAGATCATCTAAGTATACTAGCACTTCTTATAGATTAATATCCCCCACAGTCTTTTCCATTAACCTTTGAAACATAGCTGGGGCCCCTGAGACCCCTGGGGGTGTTGGTTAAATTGGTAAAACCCTATTGGACATATAAATATGGTTTCTCCTTATCAACCTAACTCATTTGGGAATACCCACTGTGTAGGTCCAGGACAGACAACCATTGACTTCCAGTCAGAGAATCAAGGGCATCCTCAATTCATAGTGTAGTATACTGGTCAGGAATTTAGGGTATGGTAATCAATAACAGTCATACCGTCCCATCCTTGTTCCTAACAACTACAATGTGGGAGGCATAAGGACTATGTGATTCAGCGATAATTCCTGCCTGCCTGAGTTCTTCCAGATGTCTTCTCACATCAGTTAAGTCACCTGGGACTATTCTCCTTGATCTTTCCTGGAATGGGGTGTCATCTGTATGTGGTGTTTACACCCTTTGCACACCCCACATCCTACTCAGACCATGAGAACATGTTAGCATATTGTGCTAATTTTTGCTGTAGTCTGGCCTACCAAGATGGGGGAATCGGGGAGTCCCCAAACTGGAAAACATTTTGGTCAATAGCCTGGGTACACCTCCCTTTAGCTTCTACTCTCTGAACATCCGCCACTCGGCTCACTGTGGTCACTCTGATCCCTGGGGGTAACTGGTCAGGGTGGTTAGACTCATTCTTCAGCCTAACAATCACTTTCTGTGTCCGTCCACTATTTAGATTTAGTACACCATTTTGCCCCAGTAACCCTGCAGGCAATCCGTCCTTACTGGGTCCTCGACTGTCACTGTGATGTGTATAAGCAGTTATTTAACTCCTTCACACCTCCTGGGGGTATTTCAATAGGGGTTTTGCTCCTTTGCCGTATCTCCCCCACTAAATCCAGCACCTCATTTCGGTGCTGTCTCCCTACAAGTGCGCTTGTAACAGCATTATATCTAGGGAGGGATACCAGTCTTGGCCACCCATGGTCTCTGGGCATGCCTGTGCCAATCGGCCAAACGTGCGAATTGGTACCTAATAGTACTGGGATATGGATTCCAAACTGGGAATATGGACACACCAGCATTAAAGCTTCTAGCTGCTGTGCTCCACCAGTAAGGTATTGGGGAAACTCCACCGTCACTACTATATAGCCCTCATAATGACAATTATAGTTAGTTATACCCCTCAGCTCCAGTCCCTGCAATGGTTGGAGTGGGATGTGTGACAACATAGCATCATAGAAGCTCCGGGATACAAGGGAGACTTGGGACCCACTATCCAATAAGACCTGGGTGGCCATACCTTCAATTTGAATTGGGACAGTTGTTTTGGGCTCTACTAACCCCTCTGGCATAGGGTCTCCTGCCCAATTGGATGGGTTCTGAGCACTATCACTTCTCTCTGATTAGAATGGTTAGGACAGCTTTAAGCTTCACTAGTATTGGCACCACTAAAAGTTTCAGATATTTACATTTGTTATGTAGCCAGTTTAAATTGCAGTAACTTGTAGGTATCTGTGGCAGTTAAAACTGGGAGGAATTAAACTCTAGAAGTTAAGCCAGGAACCTTGCATATAAATGTCTGTGGCTGGCAGAAACTTAAGATCAGGCAAGCTAATCCCCAGTTAGTGAGCCCTAACAGGGCTGAATACCAAGGAGAAACACTGACAAGCCAATGTAGTATCGGTGCACGGAAAACGGGCGTTCAAGATTGAGCGCCCGCTCTCCCAATGCGTGCCGATCCACCTCTCCCAGGCACCCAGTTTAATATTTAAATGGGCCGCTGCAACAAAAAGGAGACGCTAGGGGAAATTCTGCACCCCTAGCGCCTCCTCGGTATCAGACGCCCAGTCAGTGCAGGTTAGGAAAACGCATGCCCAATTTTACGGGCGTCCATTTTCCTAAACTGTGTACAGCCACGGGTTAGGAAAATAAATGCTCGTTAACTGAGCACCCGTTTTCCTAACCTGACTACCGGTGACTTTTTAAATTTTTAAAAAAACTTTTTTCCCTTACTCCGTTTTTTTGTTCCTCCGAGTTAATATCGCCACGAGCGCACTGTTTAACCTGTGGTTGGATGCGGGTTTTGGACATGCGTCCACAACCCTTTATTCTATAAGGGGATTAGCATCTCCAACCCCCCTCCCCCCATGAAGCTGATAGCGCTCATCACATGAAAGTGCATGCTGATAAGGTTATTAGCTATTCTCCCCCGATTGAAAAAAAAAAATAATTGTGCCCGATGCACACATTTTTACCCTCAGAAATTGTACAGAAAAGCAGAAAATACTGTTTTAGGTCAGTGTTTCTGTTTCATACGTAGGGTTGTTACTGTTTGAGTGCTGGCAGATATGGTATGGAAGGTTTACTAAATTGTAATTGTAGTTCAGCTTATTCAAGCCTTTCTGCTGACCAAGTTCACACCCAATGCTCTTTATTATAGGCCTAATACCACCTGGGTTCCAAATGTGTCTTTCTGCAGCACACATACATGTTTTACCTAAGCCTGGGCTTTCAATGTCCCTTTTCCATGTAAAATCTCCCTTTCTGGGTTGGAGAAGTGGTTAATTTTAAAAGGAAGAACAATTCTTAGTTTTTAATTGTTGGGGGGCGGGGAAGAAGGGGGTGGAAAGGGTGTAAGGTTTGCCTAGGGCACCTAATTACCCTTGCACCAGCCTTAAGAGCATGACCAACTCCCACCATTCATCTGTTTCCCACGTCGCCAGGGGGCAGAGGCAGGTGTTGGGGTTCCCAGGAGCATGGCAGGGCTGCCAGCTTCCTAGAAATATTATCGCTGACACTCTATCTGCCACTCTTCTGGGAACCCTCACCCCTGCCTCCCCTTATGCTCAGCATTATAAATCATGAAAATGGCCTCATGGTGATGTCATGCAGGAGGCGTCCATTACCTGCTATTAATTAAGTTGACTTAGAAAATAGCCACTGCTATTACTAGCAACGGTAACATGAAATGGACTTAGGTTTTAGGTTCTTGCCAGGTTCTTATGGCCTGGATTGGCCACTGTTGGAAACAGGATGCTGGGCTTGATGGACCCTTGGTCTGACCCAGTATGGCATGTTCTTATGTTCATTTGTACCACATCTTGGAGTACTATTTTATCCCTCACCTCAGGAAGCAGCTTGCCTTGAACTGCCCGTGCTGAAGGATAGGGTGAAATTTACATAGGAAATATTTTTGTGTGTTAGGGTTGATAACTATCCAGTTTTGGACTGGACAATTGGTCTTTCAGGCATTCTGTGCAGCATCCAGTCAGAAGTACTGACCTGAGGCTAAAAGTACGGTTTTGCAGGTGCCTCCTCCTCTGTCCCACAGCCTCTCACTTAGAAGGTGAGAAAGGCAGGGTCAGAGCCTATCAGAGGAGAGCTGTGCTGTATCTCTGCCCCCTACCTCCTTTCCCATGCTGTGATTGGATGGCATAATGATAGGAGAGAAGGACAGGGCCGCCCTGTTCCCAGAGGCCCCACCCAGCTCTGTAGCAATTGACCTTTTGGTCCCACCCCCTTCCTCATAAAGCACTGGGCCAGGAACCAAGAGAGGGGCTGCAATGAGCCTGCCGAGGCAGATACAGGCACAGAGGAGAAGGTGGCGAAACAGACAGATGGAGGTACAGTGTGTGGAGAGGAGAGAGAGACAGAGGGAACAGACAAAAGGAGAGATAATCAGATGGTGGGGAGCAAGGAAAGGTTGAGGTAAACATTGGGGAGAGGGGCATGGAGGGAGGGAACGGGTCACAAGAACTCAGCTGCAGCTGTCTGGGCAATTGCTCTGTAGGCTGTACCTTCCTCTCTCTCAGGTCTCACCCTGGATCCACGCCTTGTCCCTTAGCAACTTGGACTTTATCTGGTGTTAAAGAAAAACATACAGTGTGCCGCAGTGACTCCCTCCCCCTTCCTGCCCATGCCTGTGTCCCAGCCCCTTGATGGTCCATTCTGACGGCCCTGACTCCCCTCTCTTTTCCCCCATTCCCTGCCATCATGCTTCTGACCACCTGAGATCATGTGTGAAAGAGAGAGGGAGCATGTATGAGCGAGCGTGTTTGTGTGTGACAGAATGTATGCAGGGCCGGTGCAAGGGGATTGGGCGCCCTAGGCACCTTCAGCCTTGTGCCGCCCCCCCCCCCCCCCCTGGTCGCAGCCCCCACCCTCCCAACCCCCCCAAAAGAAAACTTACAAAATGCCTGGCAGTCTAGGTGGGGGCCCGGGAGCGATTTGACGCTCCCGGGGGCTCGGTTGCCACCAACCAAAATGGCGCCGGTGGCCTTTAGCCCCTACCATGTGAAAAGGGCTACCGGTGCCATTGGTTGGCCCCTGTCACATGGTAGGGGCTAAAGGCCACTGGCGCCATTTTGCTTAGTGGCAGCCGAGGCCCCGGGAGCGGCAGATCGCTCCCGGGCTCTCCGCTGGACCACAAGGGGGGCGTCGGGCGGGTGGCATGGTGAGGTGGGGGCTGGCAGAATTTTGAAAGGGCACTTTTGCCCTTTCAAAATTCTGCCGCCTGCCGCGGCGCCGCCTAGCTCGCCTAGTGGTTCCTCCGGCCCTGAATGTATGTGTCTGAGAGAGACAGAGAGAGAAAATGTGCCCCTCCCCACCTCCTAATAATCCACACCATTCAAGGGTATTGTGTTTAGGCAGTTCACTGGCAGGATCTAAAACGTATGCAAATAAGGAATATTCCCCCCTCCCCCATCCTTAAACACTATTGTGCCTATATGATCTTGCAGTGACTTCTTATGCTTGATGTTAAAATACAAATACTGTTGATATTTAACCAGCTATATCCGTACCCCTGCTTATTATCACAGAATTTGCTGAGCATATGCGAGCCTAGATGTGTCTAAACCACCATTGTCTGAGTTCTCCAGTTGCCTGTACTAGTAAAACTTGTCCTGTTCTTTTGAAGATGAGGTGGTGATTAGTTTGAAATAAAAGTATGCATTGTTTCTCTGTGTTAAGAACAATGGGACTTTACTTGATTAAATGATTACATTGCAGTCTGATTACCATGTTAAAATGCCATAGTTTTCTTGTGATTTTCTTAAAGCAGTCCTTACATCTAGTGGATTCAAAAGTAAATTAAAATACTTTTTCTAGGAGAGATTAACATTTTACTAACAAGGTAGTTTCTCTATAATTTTTTGGAAACGGTTCTACACTTTTCTTTCCTTCCTGGCAGCACTGTTAAGTCTTATCTGCATTGACCCCTGGATAGGGAGAGCGAGCAGCCTCGTGTGCAACACCTGGAAAATACACAAAGCATAATTTTTTTATTAGCCAGTTATTGTTTTAGAACTCTGAACTAGAGCTAGTTACATATCAAATTGTAATATTCACTGCTTGCAGCATGAGAACTTGAAAAGATTTTTTTGGACAAGTCTCCTCTCATCTTTGCGTCCTGCTGCCTTTCTCTGTCTGGCTATCATATGCTCCACCGCCTCCTGTTCGAGCTGCCGGTGGCCCTTGCAGATCTGGGCTAAAAGCGGCTCCATTTCTCACAGCCCTGCCAGAAGTGATGGCCCATGCTGCGGGAGGCTTCAGTTTTGCCTTGAGCCTGGAGCAACAAGACCAGCAGGCTGCAGCCAAAGGTTGGCCCTCAGGGAACTCTGTGCCCTTTGTTCCTTCAGACTGTTTGCTGTACTGTTTTTATCTTCACTAGTACTGATCCTCCCTAATGTGCCCTGATCGTGTTTTGGTTTTTAGGCTCTGTCCTTTTCTGCAGGTGCTCCACGTGTGTGCTTTGAGTTCTGTGCCAGCTTTCGTCTGCTCTGCTTTTATAACAGAAAATGGTGTTATGCTTGTTTGTCATATGCCTTTTTTTCTAGTTTTGTCTTGGTCCTCTTCCCTTATTTTATTTGCTGTTTGTCTTGTTCTTGTATTATGAGTGGGGTACCATATAATTATCAAAAGGCAATATAAAAGACTCTACCTGTTGCTGCAGATTTAAATATGGATTTCAGTTCCTTTCGGTTATATTTAATGTTCATGATTTTTGCAGTTCAACTAGACAGTATTACATTTTGCTTTGGGGCAAGGGGCTGCAGAAGGGTGTGTTACCCCATGTGCTCTCCTCCCATATTCTCTTGCACCCAGGGTCGGAGGAACCACTAGGCGAGCTAGTGCCCTTTCAAAATTCTGCCAGTCCCTGCCTTCCCCCCAATGCCACCCTTCCGACGGCCCCCTGGTGGTCCAACAGAGGGCCCGGGAGCGATCTGCCGCACCCGGGGCCTCGGCTGTCACTAACCAAAATGGTGCCGGTGACCTTTAGCCCCTACCATATGACAAAGTCCAACCAATGGCACCGGTAGCCTCTGTCACATGGTAGGGGCTGAAGGCCACCGGCAGCAGGGGCGGATTGACCTATTGGGGGATCGGGCTTCCCCCGGTGTGCCGGTTTAGCTAATCACGTGGCCGAAGAAAAGAAGACCGGCACAGCCGGAGACCAGGCCGGCGGGGCCGAAGAAAAGAAGACTGGCACAGCCAGAGGCCAGGCCGGCAGGGCCGAAGACAAGAAGATTGGCGCAGCCGGAGACCAGGCCGGCGGGGCCGAAGACAAGATCGGCACAGTCCCGGCCTGGTCTCTGGCTGTGCCGATCTTCTTTCTTTCTTTATTTATTTATAGTTTCTTTCTGTGTGTGTGTGTATGTGTGTGTGTGTATATGTGGTGTGTATGTGAGAAAGGAATGGAGCTTCTGTGCATGTGTATGTGAGAAAGGAAAAGAATGGTGCTTCTGTGTGTGAGACAGGGAGGGTGCTTCTGTATGTGTGTGATGTATATGTGAGACGGAGGGTGCTTCTGTATGTGTGTGGTGTATATGTGAGTCAGGGAGGGTGCTTGTGTGTGTCAATGTGTGTGTGCGAGAGAGATGGAGCATGTTTTTGGCTGGCTTGTGGCTGTGAGAGAGGGCATGTGTGTGATTGAAAGCCTGTGTGTAAGTAAGAGAGAGCGAGAGCATTGTGTGATTGAGAGAGACTGGCCAGAGAGGTGATGTGTGTATGTGTGAGAGAGACTGATAAGGGAGATGACTGGTATGTGTGTGCTTGTGTGTGTGTGTGTGTGAGAGAGAGACTGGTTGGGGAGATGATTGGTGTGTGAGAGACAGAAACTGGTCCTGAGGGTGTGACTGGTGTGTGTGTGTGTGTGTGTGAGAGAGAGAGAGAGAAGTGACTGGTTGTGGTCCCTAAGGAAGAGGACTGTGAGGACAGCTTCAGCAGCTACTGCTGCTTCTGGTGTGGCCTGCAAGGGAAAGGAGTAGGAGAACTGCTGGAGAGGGTAAGTAAAGGTGGCTTTTTAAGTTCATTTTTCTTGATTGACTACCATTTTAATTATTGGGTAGTATGTGATGTGTCTGCTGTTTGAAATATTTTATTGGTGTTTGGTAAAGCTTTCAAAATTTGCATGAGTCTTTAATTATTGGATATTCTATTCATCAGCTGTTTTGAAATTATTTTATTTGTATGATTTTATAATTATGATTAATTATTTATATATCTTGATTTTATTGATTTGTTTCACGAGGAATGGTGACATTTTTGTTTTTCCATTGTTGCACTGTATAGAGTCTGGCGTGATGCGTTTTACAGTTCAGATTTTGTCTGCAAATTTCTATTTATACGCTATGTGGCTTTAATCTGTATTTGGTGAGGGTTTGTGTTCTGCATGCAAAGACTGAGATAAAGCATTTTTTTAGCATATGGTTTCTCTGTAGGGATCTGTAGTAGCTTGGCCTGTTCTGTTTTCCTGATAGGAGGTGTATTGATATTTTAGATTCTGGTGTAATATTTTTGGTATTCTTTTTCATAGGTGGAGTTGTTGTTCTTTGAATGTTGGCAGATAGTTCTGTGTTGATATGGGAGGACCATACCGAAATATATCACAATAGGTATGAAGCCATATGAATTCCAAGATGCAAAGTTTTCTTGTTGGCATCACAACAGTGCATGAAATTATCACAACAACTTGTATATTAAATTTACCTCAGAATGTCATTTTTCATGTAAAATGTTATAAATGCATAATTTAAAATTGTGTATGGGGAGGGGGCGCCAGACTGTAAGGTTTGCCTAGGGTGTCTAATACCCTTGCACCGGCCCTGCTTGCACCCTCTCTACGTGTCCGCATGCTCAACCCTAAACTCTCTATCCCACTTCCCCCCCCCCCCCCCCCCCCACCGCCACCTCTCCCCATACATGGAACAAAATGGCACAAGAGTCCAGCCTGTGCCAACTTAAGAGTTTGGAAGTGGGGTGGGAGGAACACTTGCTGTCTCCTATCACCACCTGCCTTGGGCTGAGGGTGGGAATTGACTGGGGTGTTGAGGGAAGGAGGTCTAGAGGAGGGTCATGAGGCAGGAGGGAGGCAGTGAGCTGCCGAGGCCCTAGCTGCCTGGTACTCTGTGTTGCATATTATTCGATATTCTACCTAGGTTTGCACTTGTGTTGCATGTTATTCAGGAGAAATGCACTTTAGTATGCTTACTTGAACTTTGAGGCCAATGTACGAAGCTGTGCCAAACTTTGCGTGCTTTTTGATATTACAGGGGTAATCTTCAACACACAAACACTGTTTTCTGTACAGAAATGGGGTTTTATAAAATTGCCCACTTGATGTGCAGGGAAATGTATTCCTGTATGTCACATTCACACATAAGGTTACCCGGACTGCGCAGCGACGGTCACAGGGGTTTGGGGCGGAAACCTTCACTTCCGCACATGCTTTTTTATTTTTATTTTAAAAAGCATGCACGTAAGTTTGCACAGGAAATTTGCAGACTCGGTTTAGCAGCTGTAGCTTCAGCAGTCACTTTTGGTGGGATAATTTCCAAAGTGAAAGAGCACGTGTACTTCCCCTTTGAAAACTGAAACTTATGCACAAATTTGCCACAAGTTGCCCAGGATGTTGCACAATTACCCTTTAGGAGTTTCAAAGGGACTCCTGCGAGTAAAGGTTTTTATGCACAGAAATGGCCTTGTACAAAATTGCCCACCCTGTATGCAGATAAACTTGATGTTCACCCATAAATACCCCTTACCTAGTTTTACTGTCAGCTTAGCGGCGCAACTATTATGTGACCTTCATAATAGGCATCATTGTGTGGTAATGTTACCTTCAATCACTCTGCCTTATTTTTAATCATTGGTCAGTCCATATATTTTTTTTGTGTTTGCAAATAAAGTGCTTTTGTGCTTTAAAACAATATCTGTTCTCTCTCAATATGTGATAACTTCCACTTATCTTGATGGTGGTCTTTTTATCTCAATTCTCCAACCCAAAACTTCATGTCCGATTGTTGACTGCAGTGTGTAAACTCCTCACATTGCTTCTCTGTGCCCAACACTGTACAATGTTTCGGACTGTCTCGACCTTCCTCAAGGGCGAAATTTATTCCCCGGCATGGCGTTTCTCAGTGTTTTTTTCTTTCTCTGCAGATAAACTTGTCATGTTCATGTGTAAGTTTACCTGGACTGAGCAGAGGGACGCCGGGGTAGGGAGGGGGGTTTGGGCTTATGCGCTCGCTTTTTGATTTTTAAAAAGGGTGTGCGTACATTTTTAGGGGAAAAAATGTGCGGTCATTTTATCAGGTATAACTTGCACAGGTTGACTTGGTGGGATAATTTTCAAAGCGTGCGCAAGTCTGCTTGGAAAAGTGCAGTAACACATGCGTGCAATCGCAGTCTTTTTTTTTTTCTTATGTCCAATGTTATATTCCCGGTAAATGCAAAGGAGCCCAGTAGCTAAATGTGTGTAATCTTTCTACAGACTTTATTGGAAAAAATGCTTAACCACACCTTTTTGAGGTATTGTTTTTTGTGACGTGGCATTTGCAAAGTTTCATGTTTAGTTTTGTTTGCTGCTTTGCATAACTTTGCACAACAGTCACTCAGCATTGAATCTGCGCAAGAACTCGTTAAAGAAAAAATTTGCGTGCTAAAATCACTGTTTATGAAAAGGGCAAATAGCACACATTGTCCCATTTAAGATGCCCTAACATTGTATTTACTTATTTACTAGGAATTATTACCTGCTTTTTTGAAAGAGAGAATTTACATAAGGCTGGGCACAACAACTTAAACAAGCCAGAACACCAGGAAGTCCATTCAGGCAGGGCCTTACAGAGAGCACAGGATAAATAATCCTCAGACATAGTGTATGGGTCATTCCATATCAAGCAGACCAGGGGTCCATGCTCAACCTCCTCCAAATTGAACAAACTTTTGCACGGATGTTGTAAACAAAACCATACTCAATTTTTCATTTGGATCTCCGTTGGTTGGAGAGCTAGAGACAGTTGAATGGAGGACATTTCTGAGTACCATGCTCTGCGTAACCTAAAATGGCCATTTTGTCCAGGTGCTACAGCCGACAGTACCTCTCGGGGGACTGAAATTTTGTAGATTAGTACAACCCCTGGTGGTAAGTCTCAGTGCAAAGTTTGGAACATAACGTGAGCTTGTTTCCCTTTTTATGGGCCAGCAAAGTATGCAAAAAATCTTACAAAAGAAATATAAGGCTTACTTTGACTCCTCATAGCTCCTGACCTTTACTTTGATTCCGTAGTCATGGCCCATGGCATGTATGTATAAGATTTGCACTAGGAGGCTTTACAGGCAACTGGAAGCAAAGATATAATTACATAAAGCACAATGTCACTTTTTAATGCAAATGTTTGCCAATTTTCAGGTGGAAATCTCTGTGTAGTTTTTGAACCTTTTCTTTATGTCATTTGAAAGAGCATCTTTTTTTTTTCTATAAAAATTGCTCTTTCATTTTGGACCTGATCTTGCTTTGGTCAGAATTAAGGCCCCCAACGATATGCGCTATGTTAAAAAGAGGCATCTTTCAAGCCCTGCTGTTATATGTAATTGATTAGAAATGTGAAATTTTACAGTGCGGTGAAGTTTGTGCTTACCATGCTTGTAGCTTATGACACATCTTGCTTCGAGATAAATGACTCCTCAAAATGGACATTTTATTGTGCTGTTATTTACTGCATGCAAGCCTGAACATGCAAAAGTATAACCTTCACAAGGATCTATGCTAATGTCATGTTAGCAGGGTGTTGTGGCAGAGATTTTGGGTACATGCCCTGGCCTGTGACACCATTGTGCTCTTTGTGATGTCAAATTTTTCTTTGTGCCAAAGGAGGACAGTGAACCAATCTGATCTTTCAGGATGAAAGATTTAGCAAAGGTCATACAGTTGCTGGCATAATGAAAAATCAATTCAAGCCCATTGATTCAACTAAAATTTGCATTAGCAAAATTTCAAATGATGTCACCTCATTCATTGCAATTGTTCTAGAACATGAACGTGAATATTTTCCTGCCCTTCAAGTATCCAGCTTCTAAGCTGGTCAGTATTTAGCTTGCATCAATGATAATTCCTGGTGGATTGGCCATATATGCGAAGCCTCAACTGAGGAACATGGTCTATTTCTTGCACCTTCAAGGTCCTGCCAAGTCATTTTACTGGCTACGCCGCAGACACCTGTTGGGTTCCAGAAGAGCATATTATTGCTACCCTTGATGCACCCATAACAACTTCATCAGGCAGCCACTTTGTCATGCATTGATGGGACATTCAAAAGCACGTGCGAGGCAGGAAAAAAGACTAAGGGCCGGATTTTAAGAACTACGCGCGGGCATAGATTTGTGAGCGCAACCCGATGCGCACAAATCTACACCCGATTTTATAATATGCGCGCGCATCTTATAAAATCCAGGGTCGGCACGCCCAAGGGGGGTGCACACTTGTGCACCATGCATGGGCCGAGCCCTAGGAGAGCCCCGATGGCTTTCCCCGTTCCCTCCGAGGCCGCTTCGAAATCGGAGCGGGCTTGGAGGGAACTTTCCTTCCGCCGCCCCACCTTCCCCTCCCTTCCCCTACCTACCACGCCCCCGCCCCAATCCGGACCACTCACGCCCCACCCCTTTTTTCGAGCCCTGGGATATACGCGTGTCCCGGGGTTACACGCCAAAATTATTGAAAAAATCGTCCACTCTCAACTCAGCGACCACCTGGAAAGGAACAACATCCTACTCCCCACGCAATTCGACTTCAGGAAACAACTGAACACTGAATCACTACTCCTTTCATTAAACGACATCGTGCTCAAAGGCTTTGACAATGGCTACAGCTACCTTCTAGTCCTACTAGACCTATCAGCAGCCTTCGACATGGTCAACCACTCAGTCTTGATTGACTGTCTCTCCAAAATTGGTGCAAACGAAAAAACCCTACAATAGTTCTCATCCTATCTATCACAAAGAACCTACCAGGTATCAATCAATGACACCCTCTCAAAGAAAATAAACCTTGACACCGGAGTCCCCCAAGGCTCCGCCCTATCTGCGACACTCTTCAACATTTATCTCCACCCAATATGCCACCTCCTCTCAAACCTTAAACTGACCCACTTCATATATGCTGACGACATCCAAATACTAATCCCAATACACAACTCTCTGGAAGACACCTACAAAAAAACAGCCACTTACCTCACCAAAATAAAGCAACTACTAACCAACATGAGACTCATCCTAAACATCGATAAGACAGAAATAATCATGCTGGATAGAAAGAACATCACTACACAAATACCATCACTCAACATAATGATCCAAAATGCGGCAATCTCCCCTGTCACTCATGCCCGAAACCTAGGAGTCATAATTGACAAGGAGCTATCCTTCTTCAAGAATCACATCACTGCAAAAATCAAAGACGGATAGCACAAACATCTAACCCTACCTCATCTAAAACCTTTCCTTTCCCCCAACGACTTCAGATCAGTCCTTCAGCTCCTCATCTTCTCCAACCTGGACTACTGCAACTCCCTGCTATTCAACTTACCTCTCACCACCATCTGATCACTCCAAATCCTCCAGAACACAGCTGCCAGGATACTCTCAGGAAATAAAAAATACGATCACATTACTCCAACACTCATATCGCTTCACTGGCTCCCAATAAAATACAGGATAGACGATAAAATACTAACCATATTACACAAAATAATATACGAAAACTGGTAAGTGCATCCATAAAACTCCACTCACCAAACCGAAACCTCCGTTCAGCTAACAAAGGTCTTTTAAAAATCACACCTCGGAAGAGAACCATATCCCTAGGAAGTCCCGAACTCTGGAACACCCTCTGAGAACACAGCAAAATTTAAAAACCTTCAAAAAAAAACTAAAAACTTGGATGTTCACCAAAGCCTACCAAAATACCCAATGACTCTATGCTATAACTTCCCTCCCTACCGGCCCATAATAACATGTAGAACCAACACAAGAACGTAATATAACCAGTACAATTTAACTACCGAACTATATCTATAATGCCCTCAATATCTCTCAACAAGTGCATGAATTTTTAGAACATTCTGTTAAACATTGAAACTTTGTAAACCGTTGTGATGACGAAACCAAATGATGGTATATAAAACTTGATAAATAAATAAATAAATAAATAACCCTTTGAAAATCGCCCCTAAGTGAATTTTTTGAAATCTGCAGTTTGAGCAATTCTTGTATGTAGTGTCTTGCCTTTTCTTGTTTTGTGCTTAAATAAAAACTTGAAAACCTCTGGCTGGTAACTTGTCTGGCTGTCTGGAACGGCCCGTAGGTTGTCAATTTTGCTGAATTGGTAGTGGTCAGCCACCACTGACCAATGCAAAATAACTAATCAGCATACAAAGTTTTGCACTGACTTCGATGACTAATTTATGAAAATATGCCTAAACAAATGTGTGTCAAAAGCTAAAACAGTATGGTAAGCACAGTAAACTGTGCTGCATTGTAAAATTTCACATCTCTAGCTCATTTGCATGTTTCACAGTCGGGTGCCAAAGATGGCTCTTTTTAACATAGTACATTCACGCATGCAAATGATGCTTGTCTTTGGGACTGTAATTCTGACCAAAGCAAGGCTGGGTCCAAGACAAAACAGGGTGACTTTTGTAGCAAAAAAGATGCTCTTTCAAATGACAGTAGAAAGAAAAAAATTAAAAAATATACACAGTAGAGATATTTGCACCCAAACAATGGTGAAAATTTGCATAAAAAGTTGACATGTATTTTTTTTTTATTTTATGTTTATTCATTTTACAATTCAATTCAAGCATAATTATCTTAAATTATCACAAGTACATATTTAGAAACCCAATCCCAAATTTAAAAACACAATATATCTTCCTTTGCATTCAAATACATTAGATTTCAATATGTCCCGTGCTTAGCCCACAATTGAATCCAAGGTACACTTTACCCAAGAATTATTACTTTTCAAATACTTAGTTTAAACTATCTGGGATTACACCTAATTTATCTAAGAGAGATCACTTCATATCTCATAGGACTGTGTTATATGGGTTTTGGGGTAGAGCTTGTGGTTGATTTCATTCTATTTTGAATAAATTGCATTAACTGTTCAGGTTGTAGAAATACATAGGTGTTACCTTCACATTTTATTAAACATTTGCAGGGATATTTCAAGATGAACAACAATCCCAGTTGTAATATTTGAGATTTTAATGCAAGAAAATTTTTTCTACGCTTCTGTGTTATTGGTGCCAGATCTGGAAATAATTGAACTTTACACCCCATGAACTCTTTGCTTCTATTTAAAAAGAATTTCTTAAAGATCCAGTCCTTATCAGATTCTAACATAAAAGTAGTTATCAATGTTGCCGGTTCTACTGATTCTATATCTGTTTGTTCCAATAAATTTGAAATATCTAATTCTTTATTTTGAGAAGGCACATTTTGTACTAATTCTTCTACTTTTAAATTACCAATTTCTCTAATAATAGTTGATTTTTTCATTGGGGGTAAATAGTACAACTTAGACATTATAGGTAAGGCTGCTTCCGGGATGCCCAAATTTTCCATCAAATATTTTCTCCATAAGAACAAGGGAGTCAAATTAGGTAATTTAGGAAAATTTATACATTGTATATTCTTCACCCTAGCAGCGTTTTCTAATTTTTCTATTTTAAGCTGTAATAACAAATTCTCTTTAATCATCATGGTTTGTAATTCCCTTGATTTCCCCATTTCTTCCTGAACTTTTTTCAATTCTTTCTTTACTATTTTATTTTCACTTTCAATAGCCTCTACATTTTTCTTTGTAGTTAATACAATATTCAAAATTATCACCATTTGATCACCTATGTTCTTATTAACTTCATTAATAGCCTCCCAAATGTTTTCTAAGGAAAACTCCGGGGGTTTAACTAATGGTTTGATCTGAATAGACTGAGGCCCACTATCTCCAACCCCATTTCCCTCATCCACAGTCTCGATAGAAGTTTGTCCGGGTTCCATGATGTTACTTATAGCCGAGATATTTTCTAGTTGACCACCTTGCCCCACGGGAGAGCTTCCCCTTGCTCCTTCAGTAGGGTATAGCTCTCCTGGGGTCAACTGTATTCTCTCAGCTGGGTTAACCGGTGGGGATCTCTCACTAGGGGAGAGAGATGTTAAGAGATCTAAGGATGCAGAGGGCTCCTCTTCTCCCCTCTTCACATCCAACGATCTTTCATCCCCTTTTTGTAATCCACGTCGTACATGTATATCCATTGGTCCCACTTTAGAGATGGGCTCCGTTGCGTCTGAGGCCTGGCGCTCCCTGGCCCTTCTCTTACGTGCAGAATGCGGCATTTACAAGTAAATTTAACTGGATACAGTACGATCTAGATAGTTAATTTTTACCTTGGATGCAATACACTTGGAAGCGCCGGTTTCACTAGAGAGACTCTAATTATCAGTCATATGGGGCGTTATCCAAAGGAACCGAAGAAACTGAAGAAGCTGAAAAAGCTGCGCGCGCCTCTTCGGCAGCGCGCCGGCGTCGACTGCGCGCCGCTAAGGAGTTGATTTTAAGCCCCTTCGTCCCGCAGTAGTGACGTCACGATTAACATCAGCTGTGCTCCGTCGAGGCCGTCCAACGCCGCACCTCCGGTACACACCACAAAGTCTCTCTCTGTTACCTGGTGCTCCCAAAAATTGACATGTTTTTATGTAACTATATCTTTGCTTCCACTTGGCTGCAAAGCCTCCTAGTGAAAATCCTAATGTATGTCATGCGTCATGGCTACTGATCCAGTTATGGCCTGAATCGAAGTATACATCAGGAGCAATGAGGAGTCAAAGTAAGCCTTAAGTTTCTTTTGTAAAATTTTTCATGTACTTTCCTGGCCCATATAAAGGGTGGCAAGCTCACATTAGGTTCCAAACTTTGCATGGGAACTTAGCACCAGAGATTGTAATAATATACAAAATTTCAGGCCCCTAACAGGGGTTATTTGGCTGCAGCCCGGACAAAGTGGCTGTTTTGTGTTGGGCGGAGCACAATACTCTAAGAGTTACCTCTAGCTCTTGAACCAATAGAGATCCAGCTGAAAAATTTTGCATAGTTTTGTTTGAGCCCCTAGTGAACATTTATTTTATTTTATTTATTTATTTAAAATTTTTATATACCGACATTCATCCAGGATATCACATCGGTTCACAGTGTAACGCAAATATACGCCATGCATGGCGCTTTACATGGAACAGATAAAACATGTTAACAAGGGAATAAAGGGGTAAGAGAACATGGGATAAATTGCATTAAATATTAAACAAGAATTGCAATTATATACATATGTACAATGTTGAGAGAACTGAGAGAAAAGGGATTTGAGAATATTAGGGGGGAGGGGGGAGTGGAGAGCAGAGGGGGGAGAAGAGGGGGAGAAGGGGGCGGAAAGAAGAAGGATGGGGCAAAAGCAGGGTACCGAAAGGGGGGCGGTGGAAAGGCAGAGTGGAGATTAGGTGTATGCTTTGGCAAATAGCCAGGTCTTAAGCTTCCGCTTGAAGGATTTCAGGCATTCCTCTTGCCGTAGTTCAACTGGCATTGTGTTCCAAAGGGTCGGCCCGGCGATGGATAGTGCACGGGCTCTTGTGGAGGTTAGTTTGTGGAGTTTGGGAGAGGGGATCGGCATGGTTGCGAGATGTGCATGTCTGGTAGGCTTATTGGACTGGTGTAAGCGGAAGGATTCATTGAACCAGTTCATTTCAGGATTGTATAAAGCCTTGTGGATGAGAGAGAGTGCCTTATATTGTATACGGGATGCTATTGGGAGCCAATGTAGATCTTTTAGAACAGGTGTAATATGGTCATGTTTGCGTAGGTTGGTCAAGATTCGGGCTGTTGTGTTTTGCAGAATTTGAATGGGATGAATGGCGTTGTTAGGAAGGCCGAGGAGCAGGGAGTTGCAGTAGTCTGTTTTGGCAAAGATAGTGGTTTGAAGCACTGTCCGGAAATCAGGGGCATGCAGTAAGGGTTTAAGTTTTTTCAGTGTATGTTTTTTCAGTGTATGGAGTTTAAAGAAACCATCTTTAAGTATATTGTTGATAAATTTCTTCAGGGTAAAGTGCCCGTCGAGGATGATTCCCAGATCACGGACTTGTTGGGCAAATTTGAACTGTGATAGAGGGGGGAGGATCGAGTGGTTGGGGGGTGAGATGAGCATGATTTCAGTTTTAGTTGTGTTAAGGGCTAGGTGGATGGAAGAGAGGAGATTGTTTATGGATTGGAGGGTATCATTCCAGAAATCCATGGTTTTCGAAAGGGAGTCAGTGATGGGTATGAGCAGCTGAACATCATCAGCGTAAATGTAATGGGGGAGATTTAGGCTAGAGAGGAAGTAGCAGAGGGGAAGGATGTAAATATTGAAGAGGGTAGAGGAGAGGGATGATCCCTGAGGGACACCTTGATTAAGGGGGATGGCATTGGATACGTGATTGCCTAGCTGAATTTTGTAGTCTCTGTTGCTGAGGTAGGATTTGAACCAGTTGTGGGCAACACCTGTAATGCCTATTTCAGTTAGGCGCTTGTAGAAGAATGGGATGGCTGACGGTTGTCAAATGCGGATGAGATGTCAAGGAAGGCAAGTATGTATGATTGTCCTTTCTCAAATCCTTTAATAATGTGGTCAGTCAGTGAAAGTAATAGAGTCTCCGTGCTGTGAGATTTACGAAAGCCAAATTGTGCGGGGGCAAGAATGTGATTGTCTTCAAGGTATTCTGTCAGTTGCTTGTTGACAATTTTTTCAAGGAGTTTAGCGATGAATGGAAGGTTAGAAATAGGGCGATAATTGGCTAGATCAGAAGGGTCTAGTTTGGGTTTCTTGAGGATCGGTTTGACAATAGCCTGTTTCAGGGGGAGCGGTACCTGTCCAGAGTTAATGGATAGGTTGATAATGTTTGTTAAAGGTTTAGCAATAATATTGGGTATTGTGAGGAGATGTTTTGTGGGTATGGTGTCAGATGGGTGCGTGGAAGGTTTGGCTTTTTTGATAAAGGTTTCAATTTCTAATGTTGAGGTGCAGTCTAGAGAGGATAGAACTGTGGTATTTTTGCTAGTCATTGTATGGATGAGATCAGGTTCGACGAGGTTGATGGGAATAGCAGAAGAGGGGAACTTTGATATTAACTTATCTATTTTGGTTTGGAAAAAAGTGGCTAATTCTTTGCATTTGGATTTAGCTAGTTCATCAGGGATGTCAGGAGTAGCCGTCTTGGTAAGTGAGTTAACGTAGTCATAAAGAACTTTGGGGTTGTATTGGAATTGGTGTATTTTGATGGCGTAGAAGTCTCGTTTTGTCGTGTTAAGTTTGTCACTGTATAGGTGTAGGGAGGATTTAAATTGTGCCAGATGTGTGGGTGAAGGGTCCTTGCGCCATATCTTTTCAGATTTCCGAAGGTGGTGTTTGAGGTTTTTTAACTCTTGGGAGTACCAAGGTTTCTTACTCTTATTGCTTTGTGGACAGATAAGTTTAGTTTGTAGGGGACAGGTAGTATTGGCTATATTATTGGTGATGTCGTACCAGGAGGCAAGTGCAGTGTCTGCATTGGTGAGTTCAAGGTGTTCAAGGTTATTAGCGACAGCCGAGATGAGGTCATCTCTGGTACAGTTTTTTCTAAAGTGTATGGTTTTATTTGTGTTGTCATGGATGGTAGGTGTCTTGATGGAGAGAGTGGTATTGATGAGGTGATGATCAGACCAGGGGATAGGAGTATGAGAGGGTGAGTCAGTTTGTATGAGGGCATTTGTAAAGAGGAGGTCAAGGGTATGACCCGCCTTGTGAGTAGGTAAATGGATGGATTGCTTGTAGCCTAAAGCATTTAATGAATCAAGAATGGCATCACATGAAGGGGTGCGGGGGGTGCTGTCTACATGCAGGTTAAAATCACCAAGTATGATTGCTGGAGTGTTGATGGAGATGTTTGTTGCAATGTATTCAATGAGGGTTGAAGGGTTGTTATGTAGGATACCTGGAGGGGCATAAATAAGGCATAATTGTAAAAAAGGGGATTTGAATAGGCCTATTTCAATTTTTTGGCGGGGGCGGGATAGTGTGGAGAATCATGTTAAATTTTTTCTTTATGATTAAAAGTAAACCACCTCCTTTCCTTTTCGGCCTAGGGATGGAGAAAATGTCGTAAGTTTCTGAAGGAAATTGGTTTAAGAGAACAGAGTCAGATTCCTTTAGCCAGGTCTCTGTTATAGCACAGATGTCTGGGTCTTGGTCGGTGAGAAGGTTGCAGAGGAGAGGTATCTTTTTGTTTAGAGATTGGACATTAAGTAGGACGAGGGATAGAGCAGTGAGGCCGATGATTTGGGTAAGGGGGGGAGATCATAGTGGGGAGGATTGTTCTTATATGTGACTGGTGTCGTGGGTATAGGGGGCTGTTGGGTCTGCGTTTGTTATATTTGAGTATGGTGATCTGGTGCTGATGCATGTTGTAATGTGAGGTGTTGGTGGGTGGTGTGTGAATGGAAATAGAAAGAGTTAGGGGGGGAGGTTAGTGAGTAGTGAATAGGTTGTTTTAAGCTATCATGAAGTGGACAGGGCAGAGGCGGGGGTGTAGATTTGTGAATGGGTAGAGGGGGGTGAGGGGGACCTGGTCGGATTAGATCAGGCGCGACCTTTTGAGCAAGATGACAGAAGGGGGACGGGAGGGTACTTGAAAACGTATTTAGCAATAAAGAACAGTAGTTGAGTTGTGTACATTAGATGGAAGAAAAACAGTAGAAGAGAGTGCAAACTCACAGTGCTGAATTAAGTGGTCGGAGCACAGCGTGAAGGGCAGAGCCAAGACTGAACGTACTCTTACCCTAGCAATAGCAATAGTGTCTTCTTTCTAAGTCCTTCTTTCTTTCTTACTTAGCCCTTTGTCCACAGCTGGGCAGTGATGCAGCGGGGGCTGTCCTTGATGTAGATCTCGCGGGATAGTTGATAGGGTGGACGACGGCGTGTTGAGGAGTGGGGACTGAAGTCAATGTTTTGTGCCGTTCGTCAGGGCTGCTCGAAGGGGCGCTCAAAGGGGCAGGCCCCTTTGTCGCGCTCCTTCGGCGCGTGACGCTAGGCGCGTGACGCCTGGACGGAAGGGACTTTTAAATCCCAGCGCGGGCTGCCTTGATAGGCCGGCTGTCGCTGGAGCGTCGAGGGTTGGCTGTCCGTCGGTGGAGGCGGGGCAATCGGCCCGGAGCGGATGAGGACGGCGCCCAGAGCGAGGTAAGATCGGCAGGCCGGCTAAGCCTCGTGGTCGGCGAGGGGGACCCGTTCGGGGCAGGAGCGCAACAGCAAGGCCTTACCCCGGTGGGTCCTCGGCGCCGAACGCACAGGCCCACTCTCCTGTCTGCCGCCGGAACGAAGAGGAAGGCTTGGAGCAGCGCGGGCCCTTTAAATCCCAGCGCGGGCTGCCTTGATAGGCCGGCTGTCGCTGGAGCGTCGAGGGTTGGCTGTCCGTCGGTGGAGGCGGGGCAATCGGCCCGGAGCGGATGAGGACGGCGCCCGGAGCGAGGGTAAGATCGGCAGGCCGGCTAAGCCTCGTGGTCGGCGAGGGGGACCCGTTCGGGGCAAGAGCGCAACAGCAAGGCCTTACCCCGGTGGGTCCTCGGCGCCGAACGCGCAGGCCCACTCTCCTGTCTGCCGCCGGAACGAAGAGGAAGGCAATATTATTTTTCCACCTCTATAAGGTATTGTGAAAACTTTCCTTAGTCACCTGCTGTGTCTCCACTATCTGTTGAGCCAGCACCTCCATATTTGTTGCCATGGTGAAGTAAGATCATTAGAGAACTTTTACTTGCAGATAATTTCACTAAAATCTCAGAGAGCATGCATTTTCTTTTCAGCAGGTGCAGTTGGTGTAGGTACATTATATCAGTCTGTATCTCAAACACTGGTTTAACTGGATATCCAAGAAATTCAACATTTGCCACTCGGCAAGAGTGCGATGTCGGTCTTTTTAACGGTTTACAGGTCTTAAAAGTGTATTTGTTATTGTTTTTCTGTGAAAGGTCATAGTTCGTGACCCCGTCCCGCCGCCGCGCGCTGGGAGGATTTTTCTTCTTCCTCTCCGCCACACTGAACATCCACACATTTTATTCAGTTTGAAGGAGGTTGATTTTCTAAATTGGTGCACTTGACATGGAATGTCCCTTTATAGATAATATATTTGATAAATAATAGAATAGTGCACATACATGGATATTTTCATGTTGTCCAAATTGTGTGGGCAGGCAACAAGGGAATGGGAGAACTGAATGAGAGGACAGGTAGAGCATGGTATATCAGAACAAAGACATTTAAACATCACAGTCACTGCAAATTTTGGCGTAACTTAGCATATTGACCTTTAATTTTTTTCTTTCTACTGTCATTTGAAAGAGCATCCTTTTTGCTACAAAAGTCACCCTGTTTTGTCTTGGACCCAGCCTTGCTTTGGTCAGAATTGCAGTCCCAAAGACAAGCATCATTTGCTTTTGATACGGTCCCGCACAGGAGACTGGTGAATAAAATGAGAAGCTTAGGAGTGAGTGCCGAGGTGGTGGCCTGGATTGCAAACTGGTTGACGGATGTGTGATGGTAAATGGAACTTACTCTGAAGAGAGAGCAGTGTTAAGCGGAGTGCCGCAGGGATCGGTGTTGGGACCGGTCCTGTTCAATATCTTTGTGAGCGACATTGCGGACGGGATAGAAGGTAAGGTTTGTCTTTTTGCGGATGACACTAAGATCTGCAACAGAGTGGACACGCCAGAAGGAGTGGAGAGAATGAGACGGGATTTAAGGAAGCTGGAAGAATGGTCGAAGATATGGCAGCTGAGATTCAATGCCAAGAAGTGCAGAGTCATGCACATGGAATGTGGAAATCTGAAAGAACTGTATTCAATGGGGGGAGAAGAGCTGATATGTATGGAGCAGGAGAGAGACCTTGGGGTGATAGTCTCTAATGATCTGAAGTTGGCGAAACAATGTGACAAGGTGATAGCTAAAGCCAGAAGAATGCTGGGCTGCATAGAGAGAGGAATATCGAGTAAGAAAAGGGAAGTGATAATCCCCTTGTACAGGTCCTTGGTGAGGCCTCACCTGGTGTACTGTGTTCAGTTCTGGAGACTGTATCTCCGAAGGGACAGAGACAGGATGGAGGCGGTCCAGAGAAGGGCGACCAAAAAGGTGGAGGGTCTTCATTGAATAACGTATGAGGAGAGATTGAAGAATCTAAATATGTACCCCCTGGAGGAAAGGAGGAGCAGGGGTGATATGATTCAAACTTTCAGATACTTGAAAGGTTTTAATGATCCAAAGACAACGACAAACCTTTTCCAATTGCAAAAAAATCAGCAGAACCAGGGGTCACGATTTAAAACGCCAGGGAAGAAGACTCAGAACCAATGTCAGGAAGTATTTCTTCACAGAGAGGGTGGTGGATGCCTGGAACGCCCTTCTGGAGGAAGTGGTGAAGACCAAAACTGTGAAGGATTTCAAAGGGGCGTGGGATAAACACTATGGATCCATAAAGTCTAGAGGATGTGAATGAAGAGAAGAGGCAAGGGAGTGGCTTGCTTGCGGGAATGACGGCTACTACCTGGAGATTAATATCCTTATTCAATGAACATACACACGGTTAATGCGACTCCAACATTGCTCTATGCTTCAATGGCAAGAGGAAATGTGGAAAAAAGGATTTGCATCCACAAAAAATCAGGGGAGTAGCTTGCTTGTTACGGTGGTTACTACCCCAAACCAAATAAGCCTGATACTTCACTTTTCAATTGCACATCCCAGCATAGCTCTCTGCTTCAACGGCAGGGAGAATGAAGAAAAGATGATTTATATTCAGCATCAACCAACAAGGAATGAATTACATAGTCTGGGTAAACAAATAAGCATGGGTGTAGCTTGCTTGTTACGGCGGTTACTACCCTGAATCAATTAAGCATGATACTTCACTTGGAATACATATCCAGCGCAGCTCACTGCTTCAACGACAGGGGGGAATGAAGTAAAGAGGATTTATATTCAGACAAGCAACAAGGACTGAATTGCACAGGCAGGGTAAACAAACTGGAGTAGCTTGCTTATTACGGCGGTTACTACCCCAAACCAATTAGCTAGATACTTCACTTAGAGGCAGCTCCAGCACTGCTGTCTGCATCGATGGTGGGGTGGAAGGGAATTGGAACCAAAAAATTACCAATAAGGGCCCTGACCTCAGCGGTCAGAGTAACAGATAAGTATGAAAACAAATAGGTGTGAAAGCTTGCTGGGCAGACTGGATGGGCCGTTGGTCTTCTTCTGCCGTCACTTCTATGTTTCTATATAAGATGTTTGTAGTCTGTTACTGCTTTGACAAAGTACAACAGTGGCACCCAGTGGTCATTTTGAGACTAGCTTAGATATGCAGTTTTCATTGCGATGCTTTTTGCACTGAATTATTCTGCTTACTGTAAATTAGGATGGCATGATTGTTTTTCAAATACATATCAGTCATTACCCGAGAGTCTTAATCGTAGGAAAAAATAAATAAAAATCAAATGACTTGGTTATATTGGTAAATAGTTCTCGTTTATCTTGCAGTTACACAATCACAGTTCAGAGGTGCCAGCACGAAATCAAAATGTTAAATGAAAAATTAACCAAAATAGCAAGCAAAGCAAATCTATCATTCAGGCTTCAGCCATGCTAGAGGTGGCAGCTATTTACATTAATAAAAGGCATTGAGGTTAGAGATAGTTTGCATCTAAACCTCTCCCCTCCTAAGTGGGAGATCTTGTATTCCCATCTGCCTAAGATGGTAGAATACGGAGAAGGAAGATGGAAAAAAACTGCTTTGGCTACGAGCAGGATCTCGAGGGGATTGGACACCTTAAGATCAACAGGTACAAACAAGTGCATAAGGTTACGACAAAAACCAGAAAGATGCTTGACTGCATAGGGAGAGGAATGGTCAGCAGATAAAGGGAGGTGATATTGCTCCTGTATAGGTCCCTGGTGCGACCTCACTTGGAATACTGTGTACAAAAGGATATAAACAGGATGGAGTCAATCCAGAGGGTGGCTACTAAAATGGTCAGTGGTCTTCACTGCAAAGTGTATATAAACAGATTTAAAAAATATCTCCATGGTAATGCGCAGCAGGTGAGGGTTTTTTGTTTTTTTTAATTAAAAAGGTGGCTCTGGAATGAGAGATCATAGGATAAGAGGGAAATGGAGTAGACTCAGGAGTAATCCAAGGAAATATTTCTTTACAGAGAGGGTGGTGGATGCATGGAATAGCTTTCTAGTGGAGGTGATGGAGAAAAGGACACTTTGAAATCAAAAAAAGCATGGGATAAGCAGTTAAGCACAAGGCCACTGTAGAGTTGAGGAGCTGGTGTGGATGATTTTTTTTTTTCTTGATATGTTTGTTTCCGTTATAGCTGACTGCTGGGGATTTATCCTTGCAGTGCAGATAACTGGCCAGATTGGATGATCTGATTGTTAGTCTTTTTCTGTCATCATCTACCATGTACCTTTGTTACTATTATAAACCATAAGATTTGTGCTATAATGAGCTTATACTGGGCAGGTTCAAAGATATCACAACCAAGTTATGTTGCTTTAACAAGATCTCAAAAAATGTGTATGATCAGCATTACATCAATTTCTTCTTAACTAGAGTAATTAGGGGTCTGTTCACTCTGATATTGACAAATGTCTTCAAACCATTGTTTCTATGAAATTTATGGTATATTTTTTTATGTTGTATGTTTCAATAATATTTTGTATATGTTTTATTGTGAAAGGTGATCAATAAATTTTAATAAAAATGGAAAAAAAATGGAAAATAACATTTTGAGCCTTCAATTGAAGAGTGATGAATATGTGAAGTTTGCCAAGTCTGTTGTAATAAAAGTTGTATGGGGGGGAGGAGGGGATATTCAGGGCAGGTGATTTGTTAATTATAGATAAAATAATTCAGTATAAGTTAGAAAAAGGTAATGGGGATGCACAGGAATATAATGCATAATATTCCATTGTTGCTCTCAGCTCTACCCCAGAACCAGCTGAAAGGGGTTATTTACGTACCCTTCTTTTATTTATTGCTTGAATCCCTCCACTCCAAGCATATTTAGTCCCTCCTTAGGTAGGATTATCCTGCACAACTCTCATTGGGCCTTATTACAAAAAATCTACTTGAATAGCTCCTACAGTTAACCTCAAACAACTGGAGAGCAACAGCTGTGCACTTCTGACCTAGTTTGCACTGGTTCTTAATTTTGTGTCCTTCTCAGTAATGTTTTGTTAGCCTGGTGCTGCTGTATGATGTCCAAGCAGAACTTTAATATTTCAGGAAATTCAGTAGCTAGCAAGGTTTGCTAGATGCCAGCTAAACTAGGTTATCAACCATGTTTCATTGAAGTTGTAAAGCAAGGCGTTTGTGTACACAAGAGTTGAGAGCCTGTGGAAACTGACAGGTCCATTTGTTAACCGAACCCTATGACCAGGCCCTGCCTCAGCTTGCTTCTGTCCCCACCTGCTTGGCTGTTGGAATGATATAACTCTGACCCCCTCTCTGATATTATCTAGGGGAGACATTTAGGTGACCCCCACCATGGAAGAGAAGATGCTGTTCACAAATAAGAGCTTGTGGTGTTGATAGGGACATTTGTTATGAAACCCAAGGTGCATGCTGTTGACCAGGTTTTTGACTACTTTTTTTTTTTTTTTTTTGCATCCTGTGTCTGAGCTGAGGCTTGCAAATTCGGGGCACTGGTAAATAGAATTGGGGTCCAGGTCCCCCGTATGCCCATGCCCAGTGACATCTCTGGACAGTATCACTTTCTCCATCAGAGATGGTAGAACTCATCTTTTAAAAAACATTTTACCAGTTCCCATCAGCTACATAAGCAGCATAAGAGTCTCACTAACCACATGTGCCCCCGCTTCTCGTTCATATTTCATTCACATGCCACCTCTATCTAATCTATACACACGCATCCATACTCCTACACTCATACCCATCAATCATGGCCACACATCGCTGACTCTGTCAAAAAGACAAGGTTCCTAAAGTTAAACAAATAGAAAATGTTTATTGATAAATATGTATAATTTGTTAGAAATTTGATGGGGTGGTGGTGTGCTCAGAGAGGGGGTGTCCTCTTCCTTTCCTGGGAAGAAGCCAGGCTTTTGCATCCAGAGCACGAGCCTGTTCTGGGGCTATAAAAGAAAAAAAAGGCCAAGGAAGTCCAAAGCAAGCTGTGAGTCAGCATGTATGGTGGCATCAGCGTAAATACCAGGACATACAAGCGTGCATGCAGCAGTGGAGGAATCGTGCCTGACCCATACCAACAGAATGGTATGTTCCCTCAGTGGGGGGGGGGGGGGGTGGGAAGTAATGATCAACGGGAAACAATTACTCGTGCATTCGTGCACAACACAGAGTCCACAACATACAGAAAATAAGACAATTTAACTGCATCAATATTTTTAAATAAATGACTATCACAATGCACACATGGGTGGAAGAGGCAGAGAAAAGCAATGGGCATGCATTGCAATGTGTAAAAGCTGGGTCTGTGTCAGATAAACACCTCAGCAGAGTACCTGCCACACCAGCATGCCACACAGTCACTGCTTTGAAGTGCTGAAAAGCGGAATATAAAAATCAAATAAATAAATGAGAAAGCACACATGCTGCACGTTAAATACACACCAGGTGGCTATCTTCCACTAACAGCCAATGTGGCATCTGTTTGTCATGGCAACAAGGAGCAGAGAATTTACCACTTTGACCCCTAGACCAGCAGCAGGATGCTGATGTCTGCATCATCTATGGAGGTTTCATTTCATTTAGGCCCCAAGACGGTGCATATCTCTTTAGAAGCGCAGACAAAGAAGACGGACTTTGTGTCCTTAAAGCTTTAAAATCCAACATCGGTAATTTGAATTCAAAACATTTTCTGATGGTTAACCAATTTAGTTCAATAAGTAGCAGGGAAACGTTCCCATCTTTGGTCTTCACAAATCAGCTGAGCAGCAGAATTCTGCAACATCTGTAAAGGCTGAATTGTGGAAGCAGGCTGGACGATATAAAGGTCATTGGAGTAATCAAAGACATTAATTACAAATACCTGAATAAATGTCTGAAAGTCATTTTTATCCAAAATAAACTTTAAATGTCTAAGCACACGTAATTTATGAAACCCAGTCCATAATACATGGTTGAACTTAGGCCCAAAAAATCAATTGAGAATCAAAAAGCCCAGATTACGAACTATAGGTTGAAAAGGGAGATCTCTTCCCATTACTGTAAAAGATTTAATATTCTGTTCTTGAAAATATTGAGGTTGTCTAGAAATAGATAAGTTCACTTTTTTCAACATTAAGTTTTAAAAGATATTTTCGGGCATTTATAACATGAAGAATATCAGCTACCAAATCTTAATGTAGCGGATAAAGAAATTGTAACAGGGAAATACATCTGGATGCCATCCATATACATTTGAAACTATTGAGCGTTGGTCTAATGTAGAACATAATGGTAGCATATGTACATTGTACAAGGCTACTGATAATGTAGACCCCTGTGGTACACTATAGGACCAGTAAACCATTTTGAGGTGTCATTGACAACATTTTGTTTGTGAGACCTAAGATACGAATCAAACCACCTATAATACTGTACCACCCACCCCACGTTTCTTCAAACAATCCAAAATAATGTGGTGAGAAACAGTAATAGAATGCTAACAATATATCCAAGAACACTCCAGCTACTGCCCTTCCCTGCTCAAATTCACCAAGCAAGTAGTTCATGTCAAAAACTAATAGTTTCAGTACTGTTTCTGTTTAAATGCGCACTGATGTGGGTGAATGATATTAAAGTCTTTCAAAAAATTAGCAAAATTTTAAAAATGTTACCTAATGTATTCAGGTTGGAAATTGGGTGATAACTGGAAAGAGAGTTTTTATCTAAATTTCCTCATTTGAGGACTGGCTGCATTATACCCTTTTCAATAGAGGGAGAACACAGCCCTCAATCAGTGAACGATTATACAAAGAAGTCACAACATCAAGAAAATCCCTCTCTCAGAAAATACAGTTCCGAGGAGGGACACAATCCTAAGGTCTTAAGATAGTGAGGTCTTTATTAGGACAAAAAAAAAAACAGGTGGTACAAGGTGTGTAGATGCACAGATAATGAAAGGTTAATTGTTTTACAAGGAAAAGGTAGGTTTGTTGGTGGATGCCTTAGAGAGGGAACAGGGGAAGGAAGAACCAGGTAATTCAGATGGAAAGGGTTCCTCAAAAGAGTACAGATAAGCTGGAAGTTTTGGAGCAAGCTTTATGATGTGAATTAAAATCAATAATGGGTACTGCCATCCAAAAGCTTTTTTGGATCCTTGTCCGTCTTGGTTAATTCAGGGGATGTCATATAAAGTCTTGGTTTGGCTGTTGACTTTTTTTTTTTTTTAATAAATCTGAGAAGGTAAAGTGCCTAGTAGGCTTAAAAAAAGCAGTTGTTTTTCCTATGTTAAAGAATGAGTCAGTGGATCCAACAGATTGTAGCAGTTACAGACCACTTTCAAATTTGACTGGTATAGCGAAGATCTTAGAATATTTTGTGAGAAAACAACTATCGCAATATTTAGAGCAAGAGAATCTTTTTGATATGGCACAGGAAGTTTTTAAAAAGGAATGTAGCACAAACCTTGATGAGATTGATAGATGAGTTTTTATTAGGTGTTGATAAGGGGGATATGTTTCTGTTAATTTTACTAGATTTATCTAGTGCCTTTGATTTGGTCGCCCACTCTATTCTATTGCAAAGATGTGATAACTGGAGTAGTTTAAAAATGGTTGGAGGACCATCTTAGGGATAGACAACAATGTGTTTTTTAAGATATTTGTTGCCATTGGGAAAAATTATTAGATCTTTTGGTTTTAATGCACATATTTCTGCAGATGGCATTCAGATTGTGGCCACGTTGGACTGCCATCAGAATGACACCATGGTAAGAGTGAATGAATGTCTTAGGAAGTTAAAAATTGGTTAATGGAGAATAGATTGATTTTGAATATAACAAAGACAGAACTTTGGCCATTGTGGAAAGGAGGAATTGTAGAATTCTCCTACATTAGATAATGTAGAGTTGGTGTGCAAAGAGGAAGTTAGATCATTAGGGATAAAATAGGATGAAAAATTGACCTTCTACAGGCTGCAAAAATTACCTTTTGGAAATTGCAGATGTAAAACAATTGAAACTATATTTGGATCTACAGGCTTTGTGCTCGGTAGTATGTTATAATTTTGAATCAAATAGATTACTGTAATGCCATTTATTATGGGGCTGCCAAATACAACTAGGAAATTATAAATGATTCAAAATGTGGCAGCAAGGGTGGTGACAGGTAGTTCGAGAAGAACACCAGCAATGCCGCTGCTGCAATTACATAGGTTATTACCGATAGAGGTAAGATGTACATTTAAATGTTTGGTTTTGGCTTTTAAAATTTTGAGAAGGAAAGGCTTGCCTCATTTGAGAAATAGTTTGAAATGGTATGAGACAATAAATTTGCGATCTGCAGATAACCACTCAGTACAATTGGTATCATCTAAAATGTTTTGCATTTGAAACTAATAGGTCCTTCGCAGCTTCTGTTCCAATTTTATGGAATAATCTCCCAGTTGATATAAGAGCAAGAACAGAGTTAAAGCAATACAGGAAAAAATTGAAAACCTGGTTGATGTTTACAGCTTTTCATTAATTTTAAAAGAGTAATGTTGGTGGATACGGTAAGAGTCTCTATATTGTTGCCAATAGTGGTTTTAATTGAACTCTGGTATGATATGTAATGATGGTGGCTGATCTTGAATTTTGTGGTGTTTTAAATGTTTATATATTTTACCTATTTTTGTTGTACATCACTTTGGGTGTTTTTAACAATAAATACATGTATGAAATAAGATATATCTGCTTATTACAATTATCCTTTTCAATTAACTAGTTCTATGACTAGGTAACAAATTATAACATATGCTTCATAATCAGATTCCATGCGGAATGCCAATAGATACACCCAGGGTTGTAGGAGTATAGTGTCTTCCAGTCTGGGCAATTGGGAGAATCTGCCAGAACTCCAGCGTATATCCGTTTGAGCTGTGTTATTCACTAGAACTGATTTTTTTGGTGGGGCCCAAAGTTAACATTGATGGGTTACTAAGCATAGAAGGTCTGAGCTATTCTAGCCCCACCTATAGCTGCCTCTGCCTCTAAGACCCTACCTCTTTTATCACTCTCCCTGTGCTTGTCCAATGGATAAGAAGGGAATTATTATAGAGTGGTACCATGTTGTTGGGTTCCTGCCTTATTGTATAGGCAGCCTATGCTTTATAATCTACATTGAGCTGCAGGCTTCCCAATGGAAATCTTGTACTCCAAAACCTCATAAAGATTTTGTAGAACAGTGCTTCAAATTAAATCTGCTTCATTTTTTTGAAGGGGTTAATAAACATGTGGATAAAGGTGAACCGGTAGATGTAGTGTATTTGGATTTTCAGAAGGCGTTTGACAAAGTCCCTCATGAGAGGCTTCTACGAAAACTAAAAAGTCATGGGATAGGAGGCGATGTCCTTTCGTGGATTACTAACTGGTTAAAAGACAGGAAACAGAGAGTAGGACTAAATGGTCAATTTTCTTAGTGGAAAAGGGTAAACAGTGGAGTGCCTCAGGGATCTGTACTTGGACTGGTGCTTTTCAATATATATATATAAATGATCTGGAAAGGAATACGACGAGTGATGTTATCAAATTTGCGGATGATACAAAATTATTCAGAGTAGTTAAATCACAAGCAGACTGTGATACATTACAGGAGGACCTTGCAAGACTGGAAGATTGGGCATCCAAATGGCAGATAAAAGTTAATGTGGACAAGTGCAAGGTGTTGCATATAGGGAAAAATAACCCTTGCTGTAGTTACACGATGTTAAGTTCCATATTAGGAGCTACCACCCAGGAAAAAGATCTAGGCATCATAGTGGATAATACTTTAAAATCGTCAGCCCTTCACGTACACGTCCCTAATAGAAACTTGAGATCAGCAAACAAAGCCCTACTAACTATTCCCTCAGTAAAAACAGCCAGACTAACTCAAGTAAGGGATAGGACCCTATCCCTGGCAGGACCTATAATATGGAACACAATGCCTTTAGAAATCAGAACACAAAGATACATCAAGGCATTAAAAAAAAGTTTAAAAACATGGCTATTTAAGCAAGCATGTCACAAAGGGAATGAAGAGTAGAATCCAGGGAATTGTATGATGCAGTCCGAAGAACTCCCACACACACACACACACACACACACACACACACACACACACACCAGCTTACTCGAATGGTGTGTGTATGTTTATTTTATTTTACTTTATCTCTATTAGATTGCAACAACAGAGGACCAGACTTAAGTGTTAATTTATCTTATAGCTGATATACTTAAAGTAGACATGACTTATCACAACCACTAAATAATATTTAATATGAAACTATGTTAGAGTATTTGATGGCACCTGTTTAGTTAATATAACTCAACACATTTAAGTTTGAAATTATGTGCCTTATTGTGAACCGTTGTGACGGCAACTAGCTTAACGACGGTATAGAAAAGATTTTAAATAAAATAATAAATAAGCTCAGTGTGCTGCAGTAGTCAAAAAAAGCAAACAGAATGTTAGGAATTATTAGGAAGAATATGGTTAATAAAACGGAAAATGTCATAATGCCTCTATATCGCTCAATGGTGAGACCACACTTTGAATACTGTGTACAAATCTGGTCGCCGCATCTCAAAAAAGATATAGTTGAGATGGAGAAGGTACAGAGAAGGGCAACCAAAATGATAAAGGGGATGGAACAGCTCCCCTATGAGGAAAGGCAGAAGAGGTTAGGGCTGTTCAGCTTGGAGAAGAGACGGCTGAGGTGGGATATGATAGAGGTCTTTAAGATCATGAGAGGTCTTGAATGAGTAGATGTGACTCGGTTATTTATACTTTTGAATAATAGAAGGACTAGGGGGCATTCCATGAAGTTAGCAAGTAGCACATTTAAGACTAATCGGAGAAAATTCTTTTTCACTCAACGCACAATCGAGCTCTGGAATTTGTTGCCAGAGGATGTGGTTAGTGAAGTTAGTGTAGCTGGGTTCAAAAAATGTTTGGATAAGTTCTTGGAGGAGAAGTCCATTAACTGCTATTAATCAAGTTTACTTAGGGAATAGCACTGCTATTAATTGCATCAGTAGCATGGGATCTTCTTAGTGTTTGGATAATTGCCAGGTTCTTGTGGCCTGGTTTGGCCTCTGTTGGAAACAGGATGCTGGGCTTGATTGACCCTTGGTCTGACCCAGCATGGCAATTTCTTATGTTCTTATGATAAGGGGAAACATTGTTTTGCTTTGTCTGAAAGTTTCCCTCTTAATAAATAAATACCTTATTTCTATAGGCAGTGGGAATTGTGACAGCAAAACACTAAAAAAAAATCTTGTAGAAATAAGGGTCAACAAGGTATAAAGCGATACCTTTGACTCGGACTAACTCATTATATCTGTGACTAGGTTTTAAGAGCTCTGCTCCCTTGTGTTGTATGTGGTTTTGTGAAATCCCTCAAGTTTTTCCCCATTTTGTACTCCTATGCTGAGGGTTCAAGTGTGAGCTCTTGCAATCATTAATGTGTCGGCTTATGAGAAATGAGCATGCAGTTATCTACCCTCTCCCCATTTCCTGTCTGTTATATTCCTATATGAATAGAAATAGTACTCAGAGAGGGTAATTACAGATGAAAAGTGGTTATATTTTTCTTAACTATAATAAGATATTATTTCTTTAGATTACAGTAGGACATAGTATAAAATACAAATGATAATTATTTACGAAACTAAGCTGAGCTATGTACAAAATCAGTGGCAGTTACTTCCCTGAGAGATCTCTGAATTTGAATTGATTGTCCAGGCAGGCAGGCAATCAGGCACATGAAAGCTGTCACTGCAAACAGGATCTCTAGGAAGCAGTCACTGCATGGGGCAGGAAAAACATGGATACAGTGTTGGGAGGCTTCACATGCAAAGCTTGTCTGTAGCTTGCTTGTTCTCAAGTGTCCAGCTTGTTGTCAGTCTTTTATGCCTAATGGGCGTGTCACTCTTATCTCTAGGACTGTCTCTCTCCTGTTACAAATATTACAAATTCTTTGTGCCACTGTCCCTGGTCTTCCTCTCTTATTGGTTGTGACACGCAATGACATGCCTCCTTTTCCAGTCACAGCCCTTTACTTCCTGCCTGCTCATTTTCTGACTTCACCATTTCACTCTTTTCCAGTTTTACTATTTATTCTACTGCCAGCAATATAAGCAATTATAAAATTAGTTAAACAAGTTCTCACTCTCTGTCTGTTTTCTCATAGTAGGAGAAAATGTCTAAATGCAGCGCTGGTTACATATGTCTTTTCTGGCCAGTTCACACAGTGGTTTTAAAGCAGCAGGCAGCCACTATCACAGCAGGGAGCTGAGCAGAAATTTACAGTTTCCGACATAGGCTTAATGCAAAGGCAGGAATTTTTCACAAGTATACTTGTTCTTCTGTGTGCGATCAAACATGTAACCCTTTTTGTTCCTCTGTTTGTGATCAGGCATTCTTTAAATACAGATTAGGTTCCACATTCCTACATTATGCATTTTTAACCCTTTAGGCACTATATCTGTTTCTCTGTGCACTAGACATCCTTTCATCAAGCCAGTGAGGAAAGAGCATGGTTACACTGGGCTTAACTAGAACAGTCAGCTAGGCATGAGGCAGTCTGTATATGACAGAACAGTTCAGTAAAGGGTGGGAGGGAGAAGGAAGATGTGGTAGAGGACAGGAAAATTTCAGCTTCAGGGGGCCTATATATATATATATATATATATTTTTTTTTACTATTTATTTATACTTTATTTGATACTTACAAGACTAACTCACAAAGAAAATGCAGTACATCAAGAAACAGAAATATAAAAAGGGAAAATAATTAAAGGAAATTACATAAATGCCAAATGCATATTACACTAATAAGGGGGGCCCATAAAACAAACAGAGAATAAACATGAAATAAAACTTCTTATAACACAAAATAGTTTTCACATAAATAGCAAGTTATAGTCTAAATTATAGAATTATTCAATTACAAGATTGAAAAATTTTCACCTGCCCCTTACAGGTTTTTCATTCAGCAGAAAGTTATGGCTCATGCTATCTACTGCCTTCCACTAATGAACACAGAAAATGAATATTTCCATTCAGATTACCTTTGCTATCAGTTACAAATGTGGAAAGCAAAATCCATGAAAACGAAATGAGGCTGGAGTGAAATTAATATCCTTATATCTGCTATTTTGTGAACGTGCATGCCGAAATCTTCAGATACATACCTTTAACTACAGAATATATTTATTCTATTCTTAGTGAAAGGAATAAATTTACCTGGAGATATTTAATCATTGTCCTCAATGGAATGAAGATTGTATAACAGATTACTGTGTTATGACTGATCAAATAGGAAAAATAAGACTTGGGACAAAAAGTAGCAAGGTGAATAGGCAATAAGGCAAACGTACTCTTCATTTCTAAGCTGCCTTAATCAGCAATGTAAAGCTAGATACTAATAAGAAATGTGCCGTGTTTTGCGTGGATGTGATTGTCAGGAACTTTGTTACCTTTACCATATGTAGAGGGCATCTGCTGATAGATTAAAACAATGTGGTTTTACCAAAATCAGAGTGGTCTAATGCTTAGAGCCACAGACTGAGAACCAGGAAAGCCATGGTTCGAATTCTGCTTCTCCCACTGATGCTCCTTGTGGTCTTGGGCAATTCACTTCACCCTTCATTGTCAATTGTGAGCCCTCTTGGGCAGGGAAGTAATTATAGTACCCAATTGTAACCCATCTGAAGCTCAGATTAGGAAAGGCAAATAATCAAGAGGCCGATATTCAGTGCCACTTAGCCTGATAAGTCAGAACTTATCCGAATAAGTGGCAGCATTTGAATATCTGACTGTGTTCAGCAACCACCACTTACCTGGATAATTACATATCTAGCTGTGGGTGGGATGGGGGAATAATGGAGAAGAAATACTTATTTGGCTAACTTAAGCAGATAAGTGGCAATATTCCCACTTATCTGGTGATGTCAGCTGAATGTTAGACCTGCTATTGAGCAGGCCTAAAGTTAGCTGCACATAATTATCTGGCTAACTTTAAATGTTATCCAGTTATATTCAATGGCACCTTTATCCAGCCAACTTATCTAGCTGGTTATAGTTTGAATATCTTGCTCTAAATCTAAAATTAAAGTATTTACCTTAAATAAAATAAAAAGCTTTGTGGCTGCCACTATAAAAAATAGTTGTTGTTAGCATAGCCAGTGACATCAAGAAGTTCCAAAGGGGGTAGATTTGGGAGTGAATTAGAAAATGTCTTTATGGAAAGAGTGGTGGATGCATGTAGAAAAAAAACTACAACAGAATTTTAAAAAGCATTTGATAAGTACAGACGATCTCTAGTTGGGAAAAAATGAAGAGAAAGCTGTAGATTAGGAGTATACACAGGCGTATTTTTGTTTTATTTTGTTTTGGATTTGTTCTTTCGTTTTGCTTCTTCATTTTTTTTTTTAAATAAAAGCAAGCAATTTAAATAAATGAAAGGAAACCCAAAATAAAACAAAGTGTGGGCCCCTCGGAGGAAAAATAAAACCCTCCCAGGCCTCCCCCTCCAAACCTTTTACCTGTCAAAACTTCTTACCAAATTTTCTTTCTTCGTGGGGCAGCAGTGATTCCAGTTCACTCCTGCTCTGCCAGTGCTATGCTTAGAAACGGCACTGGCAAACTCAGACTGGTGCAGTTTTTTTTATTTCTTCTGTACAAAATGGTGCCGGCCTGGGCCTGGCTGGCACCATTTGATAAGGAAGAGATTTAAAAAAACGGCACCGGCCTTGATCTGCCAGTACCATTTAAGCCTTCCACCAGCAGGGAGGGAATGATCTGGGATCACTTCTGCCCTGTGGAGAAAGAAAAATAGGTTAAGAGGGAATAGGTAGAGTTTTTTTTGTGGCAGTAGAAACATTTTAACGAAGCAAATGAAAAGGAACATTATTTTAGGTTTTTGTTTCAGTTAAAAAAAAAAGAATTGAAACAAAACAGGAAATTTCATCAATTTCCCATTTTGTTTCAAATTTCCTGTTTGGTTACAAAAGAATGCACATTCCTACTGGAGATCAACTGAGGTCTTGTTAGAGTCGTGGACCCTTGTGTTGGAGTGAGATTGTTGCTACCTACTGGGAAGGCCCAGTAGGCCCTCACTGCCAACTGGTAGAGTAGAAGGTGCAGAGACTGAGCTGGAGCTTCGCCTTTATCAGCCCCTTTCCCCGCAGGTTGAGCCTTTGTGTTCCAGGAACTGGCAGATCTTAGGTGATAGTCTCTGGTATGAATGCTGAAGAGTGGCTCCGATGTCAGGCTGTGGTTAAGGCTGGCAGCAAGCAAGGATGGTCAGAGGTCACAGGCTATGGTCGAGGTGGGCAGCAAGCAAAGGATGGTCAGGCTATGATCGGTACCGGAGATCAATCCAAGGGTAAGCAAGCAGGAGAGAAGAAGGCTGGACGAGGCTGAAGACACGGAAGGCATGCCTGGACGCAGGAGCAGCAACTAACACTCCAGGCATTCGACCTGTTGCTGAGGCAGTGAGTCAGTGGAGGCCCTTTATAGGGCTAAGCAGGTGACATCATCCGAGGGTGCTGCCATGGGCCCTTTAAGTCTGGCCAGGTTTGTCGCGCATGCTTCTAGGAAGACGAGTGGTGTGGGATGAGTGAGCTGGCAAACGAAACAGGTCCATTGTATTACACCAGTATTAAATTGGGCAGACTAGATGACATGTACAATCCTTAACCACCAAACTTCTGTTTCTATTAAGCATATTTCATGATGATGTTAAATCCCTTACATGCCATAATAATTCTCTAGGAAGACTTCCAATTGTACGTTGTTGAAGATATTTTGCTAGGCAGCCTCCTTGCCAGCAGAGGTCCTTACATATCTATGCTCACTCCCATCCTAGCCACCTCCTTGATACTTCCATGATATAGCAGTTCCAGCCCTATTTAGCCCTGCTTCTCTCGTAACTCTGTACCTCTTCATTGAGTCACCTTGACTTTTTTCATTGGCCCACCTTGCCTTGCTTTCCTGCTGCATGACCTTCTTGGCCTTTTGCCTTCCCTGTGGGCTTCTTGGTGTCATGATCTGGCGCTGCAGTCAGAAAGCAACCCTTCAGAAGTGGTACAGGACCATAGGGCAGGACTGAAGCTCGTCTTCTGCCTAATCAGCCCCTTCCCCTGTAGGTTCAGCTTTTGGGTTCTGGGGGCTGGTAGGGCTCTCCTTCTGGCGAACATCATGGCTAGGAGATGAGTCCGGGTACTGGCTAGGAGTTGGATCCGGGTACTGGTTGGGCTTGAACCAAGGACTAGGGCAAGGCCTGGGAAACAGATGGGATTGAACTGGACTGGTCAGGGCAAGGACCAGACAAGGCCAGGACTGAACTGGGACAGGCATAGGTAACTCTAGTAGGCCCAGGAGGCCACAGAGCAAGGCAAGGAAGCCTGGAAGGCTACAAAGGGGGATAGGAGGCCAAGAGAAGTCACAGGGCAGGGTAAAAGGTCAAGAGAGGCCACAGAGCAGGGTAGGAGGCCTCTGCTGGTGGGGAAGCTGCATAGGTAGTGGTCTTGAACCAGAGTCTTGTTGGCGCTGAAACAGCATCTCTCAGGCGCTTTATGGTTGGAATGGTTTGGCCGGACTCCTGGAGAGGGTTGGCTGGAATGGCCCGGTCAGACCTCCTGGAGTGGACTAGAGTCCTGCTGGAGAAGGCTTACTGCAGGATGTCTTTCTCAGTTGTCGTGCACATTAACTAGATCCCAGGTTACTGATCCCAGTACTTGACAATCTGCTCTGTTACACAAGAGTCCCCAGGTTATTGAAGTGCAACAGATGCCAGAGTAAAAATCCACTATCATTTCTAGACTACATTTGGTATGATTCCCTTAATACTACCTGGTGGGAATGTAAAAAAATGCACTTCTGGGAACAGTCCTACTGATGAAATCTGTCTGTTTTGTCTTGCACCTGAACCAGCTTCCAAGACATAGAATTCAGTTTCACCTCAGCAGAAGTCTGGGGGAGTAGAAACTAGCACACCACAATCTAATGTGCTGTCAGTATTAAAGAACGCTGGCGATCAAGCCGCCTGTGATTCCAGGAAACACCGTACTTGCTACTTCAAACTACTCTGTTACATGGAATGGTACCCTGCTCCAGATGGTACCCATAGTTTCTCATCCACTGTTTGCATCTTCGTTCTCTAAGACTTGGACTACACATTCTACAACTTCTCTGAAACCAGTACCTCCTGGCCTTACAGCTTAAGCTTCTGCCTTTGCATTGAGGAAAACCCAACCTATGTTCATGGGACCCAGGAGAAGGGGGTCTTAAAGGAGAGGTTACTGTCATGATCCCAGCTGCTAGGCAGTCTTCCCACTAGCAGAGGTCCTCACACAGTCATGCTCACTCTTGTCCTAGCCAACTCCTTGATTCTCCCATGATGCAGCAGAGCCATCCTTATTTAGCCCTACCTCTCTCACAACTCTGTGCCTCTTAATTGAGTCACCATGGCTTTTTGTATTGGCCCACCTTGCCTTGCTTTCCTGCTGTGTGCCCCCCGCTCCCCCGGGTCCTTCTGCCTTGCTTGTGGCATTTGTGGCCTGCCTTGCTTTCTGGCCTCCTTGGCCCACTCTCTTTTTGTGACCTTTCTGGCCTCCTTGGCCCTCTCTTTTTGTGACCTTTTTGGCCTCCTTGCCCTGCTTTATGGCTCTTAAGCCTTCTTGTCCTGCTCAGCTCTGCCCTTGGCCTTTGGGCCTTCTAGTACTTCCTTGCCCTGCCACGTAGCAGGAAAGCAAGGCAAGGTAGGCCAATGCAAAGAACCTGGGTGACTCAAGAGGCAGAGAGTTGTGAGAGAGGCATTCTGTATTTCCTTTTGTTTAGTCTGTTCTGTCCTTGTCTCATCCTTTCTAGTCCTCTCTGTGGTCCCAGTTCCCAGTGGGCCTTCTGTCTGTCTTCAGTCTCAAGCTTTGCCCTTGTCTCCAGCTCCTTCCTGCCTCCATTTCTAGCCTGTGCCTTTGGTTTCAGCTCCGGCTTCCAGTTCCAGCTTGTCTGTCTATTTTCTGTCTCATCGGCTGTCTTTGCATTGTATCAAACGCCTGCTCTACTCCAATTACAGCCTAAGTCCTGCTGGCCCCCAGAACCCAAGGGCTCAGCCTGTGAGGGAGGTGGTTCAGGCAGCTTTGCCTAGAGTCTGGCCCTACTCCTGCAGGGGAAATCCCATACCCAGCCAGTCTCCACACTGTGACACTTTCCTTCTTACCCCAGCAAGTGCTGTTTTCTGGCTACATAAAAATAAAAATTCAGATCCATTTCCATACCTGAATGAGTTTTAAAATATCTATAATACAATGATTGGGACTTATCTGAGGTAAAACAGTGGATCTACTATTAAAAAGTAGACACAGGAAACATCAAATTGTAGAGCATCAGTTGGAAACACAGTGCACCTGATTATATTCCAAGTCATTGCCATTAGTGCGGTGTATGATATGTACTAATTAAGAATGATTAATAATCTGCTTGGGTTCTGTGGAATTCAGAGTTAAAGTCAGGACTGTTGGTGTAATTGCTCTTTTAATTGGATAACTGAGAATTCTAAATTGGGAACTGAACTGAAAATTCTATTTATACTAAACAGAATAAGGTGACGTTTTGTCCAATATGCTGAAAGAGTAAGTCTTTTTGATTACCAAAATTAAATATATATATATATTTTCCTGTTCTGTCAGTAGTTTATGATGCCTTTTTTAAAATGTCATTTAAATGCAACTACTTATGTTAGTCAAGCCGATTAATTTTCTGGTAGTGTAAATATTACATATGCATCTTTAATTTGACCATCTTTGGTGTCTGTTAATACTTATCATTTTCATTCAAGTTCTGTAATAATGACCCTTGCGGGGCTGTTCTCATAGAACTGAAGAAGTATTTGATAACATTTTTTTGCATGCTGCAATCGCACATGTCAACTTTGTCATACTGCTGATGGTATTTCTCAGAGACTGACAAATTTGTCAATCATGTAGTTTTCCCTTGTGCAATGTTGCTATCACACGTTTTGCATCTGATGTTTCATGTCTTATAGAATCTATGAAGGAGGGGAGTGGCAGAACACTGTATAGTAAAAATTCAAACAGATAACTACACTGATTTTATTTATTTTTTAATAGAGTTCAAGGGATGTCAAAGCTGAGATACCGGCGTCATACGTCATATAATGCTGTCTGGTCAAATCAATCATTTACTTCATAGGGAAAACCTTTTTTGAAAAAAAATATTTTGCATATAAAAACAAAGTCTAAGAAGACTTCTATGAACATAAAAAATAATTAACAATCCCCCACTATGACTTCAGCCAATGTTTCTGCATCAACTGCAGCAGGGTGAAACAATATAAAGTCCATGTGGCTTGTAATGTGCTCTCCTTAGGCCAAAAATGGTCCATAGTTGAACTAATTTGGTGTACACGCGGAAAGTCCAGCTGATTGCAAATAAGTCCAACCGTTTTATAAATGTCATTTTATTTTTCCCAAAATGTTTGTTTTCCCGATGAGGTAAACGATTGATCTGACTGGACAGTGTTACAGGATATATGAGATGCCCGTATCTCCAGATTTCTGATATCCTTTGGACTCCACAAAACAAAAAATTCAGTCTGTTGCCTGTTTGAATTTTGCTGTTCAGTGTTTTTCTGCCGCTGTCATTTTTTCTTGTTTTTGTTATTTTTGATTCGAGGTTGTGGTTACTCCTGTCTTGTTTGTGGTTACAGAATATATGCACAGCTTGAATGCTATGTCCTTTGTAAGCAGTGACGGATTAAGGAGTGAGTGAGGCAGGGACGACAGGGAAGTCACCCAGGGCCCATACAGAGTAGGATTAAGGGTAAGAGTAAACCATTTTTACATAAGTGACATAGAAGAGGGTCCATGACCAGGGCCCAAGGTACCCTTAATCCTTCTGTATGTAAGAGTACTTCAATGATATCTACTGTACTTTTAAATGTAGTTGTAATATATTTTTAGCAATAGGTGGCAGCATATAGCTTCTGTATATAATCCCATTTGATATGATTAAGAAAATCAATCCTTTTTTTGCTATGAATCTACTGAACTGTTTTATGTTTACACCTACAGTAATTCAATGTTCTTCCTCTCTAGCTGAAGGCACCTAATATATCTTTGAGGGGTACTGAACAAGAAATTGTAGGCCCTTGTAAATGTTCCTTGATAAGAGCAGAAAGAAATATGACCATCAATATTTTTTTCTTTTGCTTCATGTCAAGCCAAAGGTAAGACAGACTTAAGGGTCAATGCAGTATAATACCTCTGAAGCGCCAACCAGTATAATATAAACTCAAAGGGCTATGACTAAGCCTTAAAACAGTCTTCTTCATTTTCGTATGCATACTGGTTACACTGCTTGAAAGCAAGCAATGTAAATAACAGCCGCATATTTAAAACTGAAAATACTTAAAGGGGAACATCAAAGCAACCAAGCTGATAAAAAAAACAAACAAAACATATCCAATATGGACTATAGCATGTCCATATGTAGTCAGTTATTGTAAATCAGTCTGAGATGCTAACAGTTATTGGGAAATTAAATTTAATAAAAATGGCTGACTTGCCTAATTGCATATATTGCTTTCAGGGTATACCGATCAGAGTCCCAAATGGAGGGTTCCAAAGATTAGACAAAGCAATTATCAAGTTATTGTGAAATCTGAGCAAACCTAGAATTGGAATTGCAGCACTCAATCTTCCATATGCACATGGTACATAACCATGCCCTCATTTTTAAATTATATTATCTTGCATTGCAACTTCAGTTTCTCAGGGACTAGTTCGAACCAGAATACCCATTTTGGTCAATAGGTTCAGAGCAAGCATGTTATGCATAGCTCTGAAAGATGTTCTATTTTTACTCCAGAAAGAAGCATTAACCTATGGCCTCATTATTGAACTTGCCAGTAGAGACTGGTTTTCAGCTTTAAATCTGGAGATTTGTACTACAATACACTGAAAATGTAAGCTTCTCAGCTATCATCCTATTATTACAGAGGGACTAAGAGAAGAATCTTGACAACAGTGGAACGTATATCAAGAATAGAAAAAAAAACACATGCTTTAGATGGAAATTGAATTACAAATGAAAGGGGCACTTTTCAGATAGTCTCCACATAGTTATTGTATGCAATCTCTTTTAGAGCACAGACTTTATGCTAATTTTTCAAAGAGAAATACCCGGGATTTATCTTTGAAAATTAGCATAAAGTACACATGCTAAAAGTGCCCATGTATTTTGCACATGTTTATGTGGGTGGCTGGGGAGGGTAGAATGTGGTAACATCGTAGATGACAACAGAGAGACCACTTGAATTATCCCATAAGAACATGCCATACTGGGTCAGACCAAGGGTCCATCAAGCCCAGCATCCTGTTTCCAACAGTGGCCAATACAGGCCATAAAAACCTGGCAAATACCCAAAAACTAAGTCTATTCCATGTTACCGTTGCTAGTAATAGCAGTGGCTATTTTCTAAGTCAACTTAATTAATAGCAGGTAATGGACTTCTCCTCCAAGAACTTATCCATTCCTTTTTTAAACACCGCTATACTAACTGCACTAACCATATCCTCTGGCAACAAATTCCAGAGTTTAATTGTGCGTTGAGTAAAAAAGAACTTTCTCCGATTAGTTTTAAATGTGCCCCATGCTAACTTCATGGAGTGCCCCCTAGTCTTTCTATTATCTGAAAGAGTAAATAACCGATTCACAGCTACCCATTCTAGACCTCTCATGATTTTAAACACCTCTATCATATCCCCCCTCAGCCGTCTCTTTTCCAAGCTGAAAAGTCCTAACCTCTTTAGTCTTTCCTCATAGGGGAGCTGTTCCATTCCCCTTATCATTTTGGTAGGCCTTCTCTGTACCTTCTCCATCGCAATTATATCTTTTTTGAGATGCAGCGACCAGAATTGTACACAGTATTCAAGGTGCGGTCTCACCATGGAGCGACACAGCGGCATTATGACATTTTTCGTTTTATTCACCATTCCTTTTCTAATAATTCCCAGCATTCTGTTTGCTTTTTTGACTGCCGCAGCACACTGAACCGACGATTTCAATGTGTTATCCACTATGACACCTAGATCTCTTTCTTGGGTTGTAGCACCTAATACACCAGTTATTCCTGTCCACATTGCAGAGATATATCCCAGCTGCCATTCATAATGTCTCCTTGTAAGATATCACTCCTTCTCAATGGTGTTTTTTTTCATCATCTTTCATTTGTACTCTACCATCCTGAGCAGATGAGCAAACAAATTCCCCACTAAATTCACATCCAGTTTCCTGCCCTTTACATGGCTAGCCACAAGGATTTGTAATGATCTAAATAGCTATCAGTAAGGTTTATACTATGGAGCAGAGGCACCAAATGACACTTATAAGAAATGTAGAGTCACTTGACATTATGCTCTGTGGGCTGGGCTTCATTTGTAGGGGAACGGCAAGGGACGTAGTTCTGGCACTTCTTTACTTTTCAGGCCTAAGAGGTAGAGCAGCAGGGGCGTTCTTCTCCAGCTTCTCCCCTCTAAGCTTGTGCTTATTCAATCCCATTTTGTATTCATTACCGAGGGTTTATTTCTGTCAGACCAACCCAGAGTGGCATTCTGCCACTTTTTTTTTTTTTCTGGGACCCAAGAAAGTGGAGCAGAGCCAGTAGTTGCATGGATCATGTATGGCCCCTTAGCCATTGGAGGAAGCAGAGCATAACAGAGTATTGGAGCTGCTTACCTAGAGACAAGGGAAGCCACGTGGCTTTGCTTTTTGTTCAATTTCCCTGCACAACTGAGGAGAATGTGAGGGAGAAAAATAGGTAAAAAAAAAAAAAAAAAAAAGACATGGGGCGAATGCCTGTCAGTCCCATTACTTCTGCCACTGCTGGGTGTGTTAGCTTCCTACTTATCACATTGTCATCTTAGGCCCTGCTGCCGGTGACCACACTGGTGAGGGTAAAAGGGTCAAGAGAGTGAATGAGGGGAACAAGAGAGAAAAATAAGTAAATTGGAGAATAGGAAAGAGTGAATGAGGAGATGTAGTGGGATGAGAGAGTGACTGAGGGGGATCAGTTGGAGGGGAGGGTGAGTGAGTGAGTGAGTGATGGGATGTAGGAGGCAAAAGAGTGAGTGAAGGGATTGGGGGGCTGTGGGGAGAGGGGAAAGAGTGATTTTGGGGGATGAAAGGTGCTGCAGGGTGTGAGTGGGAGGATTGGAGGGAGAAGGAGGAGAGGGGATAGGACTGGATGTGATGAGGGGGGGGGGGGAGGATAGAGGAGAGTGAGTGAGGAAAAACATGTGGCATTGCTCCCTTCCTCCCACCCCTAAGGAGGCAAAGAGCAGGCCCCACACCCCTGTCCAAGGAGACTGAGAGCAGCGGACAGTGCACCACTGTCTTGCGCCCCCCCCCTCCCCCCAAAGCAGAGGCGAGCCAGCTGATTCTGTCTTGATGAGGAGGCCTGTGCTTTACTGGCCAAGGAGGGAGAAAAAGAGTTTCTGAAGAAGGTAATTTTCCAGGGAGACAAGGTTAGATTTAGGGACTTAGGGGAATAAGGACCGCTGGGGAATTTATGGTAGAGGGGGCTGGGGATAGAGGATCATGATCACCAGGACAGAGGTGGAGGAAGTTAGAGTCCCATTCTTACCCAGCTACTCCTCATTACCCCAGTAATCCCTGCATCCCTGATCCCCAGCTGTCCTTTGCTCGATGAGCACTGATAGGCATAAGAGTGTGTTGCGTTCGTGCCTGTTCTCGCCCTCGCTCCACCCTTTCTACCTTAGTGGCGACTCCCTTTGGGTCTGATGGACAGATGCTGCCGCAGCTTCTCGTCGCCGCTCTTCCTGGAGTCCCCGGGCTGGCCTGATGCTGTGGATCCGCCATGTTCCTGATGACGTAAGGGCGCACACGCGCTCCAGAGTTTGTACCGGCAAGGGCGCGAACCTCAGGGGCATCCCCCCCGTAGTGACGTCATCCGCTTCCAACTTAAAAGGTCTTTGCTTGCAACTACGAATCGAGTTAGCAAGGGGAATTCTTTCTCCGCTGCTCTGCCTCTACAAACTTACCAAGGGGTACCCGCTCCTCAGGGGCCCTGCTCTCTCTTCTTGATTTCAGATTGCTAAGACGGGATCCGGTACTCGCTCCTCGAGGGCCTACATCCTTGAATGCTCAGAAGACTCCTTACTACCTGGAAGCGATCGCAGATGTGAACACTGTGAGTTCTATTGCAGATAGGAATCGGTACTCGCTCCACGAGGGCCTATGTTCCTAATCTCCAAAGACTCCCTTCTGTCTAAGACGCTATTGCAGGTACGGAGATCGTGAGACATTATTGCAGATTGCAGATAGGAACCGGTACTCGCTCCACGAGGGCCCATGTTCCTAAATCCCTTCTCAACTCTCTTCTATATCAGAAGCTATCATATACCTATCTTGTGAATTACTTTATAGATTGCAGATAGGAATCGGTACTCGCTCCACGAGGGCCCATGTTCCTAAATCCCTTCTCAACTCTCTTCTATATCAGAAGCTATCATATACCTATATCTTGTGAATTACTTTATAGATTGCAGATAGGAATCGGTACTCGCTCCACGAGGGCCCATGTTCCTAAATCCCTTCTCAACTCTCTTCTATATCAGAAGCTATCATATACCTATATCTTGTGAATTACTATTATAGATTGCAGATAGGAACCGGAACTCACTCCATGAGGGCCTATGTTCCTAAAACTCTCCAAAGACTCTCTTCTATTCCAGAAGCCATCTCATACACAGATATTGTGAGTTCTCATTCCAGACTGCATATAGGAACCAGTACACGCCTACGGCTCCTGTTCCTGAATATACTGAAGACTCTCTGTTGCATAGAAGCCATTACAGATATCTACAATTGTGAGTGTATCATCTACTACTGGTTATGTATCCAGCATACCCTGTCTACTCACTACCTATAGTCTCTCTCTACAGCTCAGCAACCCAGAGACCACAATTCCAGTATCTGAGGGACTTCAGCCCTGCCGGGCACATCAGCTCACTACTGCCACCTCTGGTGGTTCTACTTCCTGTCTAATAAAGAACTATCTGTGTTTGTCTCCATACTCCAGCCTAGCCGTGGTCCCTCTCAGGACATCCTCCTGGGGGCGCTGTCATCTGCCATCGGCCCAGGGATTCACCAGTTTACATTAAGTGTTCATTCCTTACACTACTAGAGCAGTATTATACAGACTGCCACTCTGTGGGAGGCCAACCCACCACAGATCATTAACTCCGCCTGCGGAGTATTACAATTGTTAAGCTCCTTTCCTTTGGCGGAGTGACCCATAACTGGTTGCCAACTCCCTAGCGGACTTATAACAGATTGCCAACTCCTCCCCTTGGCGGGGTGATTTATTTCAGATCGCAAACTCCTAGCAGCAGATTGATAACAGATTGCTAACTCCTCCCTCTCCTGGAGGAGATCGATAACAGATTGCTAACTCTGCCCCTCTGGGGAGCAGATTTATAACAGAGTGTGAGAGAGTTCACACCCAGCCCTGGTCCCATTCCTTTGCACAGGTCACACTGGCCCTGGCCCCGTCATCTCATACCCCACTTCTTTTCTGTCTACAAATTAAGCCCTGCCCGTAAGTGAACTATTCGCCCAGTGCCTGGATGTTTCCATTTTATTCCTGTGAAGGATGGCTCACACACCGAGCATGATCCACATGGATAATGTCTAAATTCAGGGGGGGATCCTGTACTATGTTCTGAATGGGAAGAGCTGACTTTACAACCATTTCCTTGAGGTTCCACTCCCTTGAAAAGACCATGTTTGGTGGATCTTTAAATACAGGGTACAACTCCAAACACTTGCCAATGTCTGTGGATAGCTGCTACAATTGCAGTAGACCTGTTAGTATTTTTTTTTAATTTAAGAATATTTTATTTATATGCTGTGTAAATACAATAAGTCAGCAAATACTATAGAAAAGGAAAAAAACACAATAGCTAGACTAATAAAAGATGTGTGGAACTGGTAAAACAGATCTGTCATGGAGCTTGGGGAGATGTAACCTGGATTGAATTAGGAATAATACAGGTAAGTAATCAAGGCCAAATACGCCATTTCTCAATACATATTTATAAATCTAGTCCCTAGGCATTTATAGACATTAACTCCACTTTACAATATCAACTGCTGCCACTATCAGGCATGTGAGTAAATAATGAAGCCATTTTCTACCTAAAAGGTTCCCATTCTTTTAGAACATCAAAATAAAAATCCCTAACACAGGATGTTACGATCTCCATAGTATATAATCTCCATAACAAATGCAACCAGGAAACCATTCGGGGAGCGGTAATCTCCAGCGGCAGGCTTGCAGCTACCAACATATGGATGACTAGCTTTATCCCGCCTCTTGTGGTGGGGAATATTCCCTCAGATGTTAGGCTAGGAAGGATAACAGTGGGATCCAAAGGTAGCTGGATCCCAGAAATATGGCAGAGGCAAGAGATAATTTCAGACCAGTGTATCCGGATAACTGGGCATGTCCACCAAATATGAAAAAATGAACCTATTTTTCTCTACAATCCTGCCAACATTTATTATGAGGAAGGCAATCTGTCAAGGTGTGTAGTGCCAGTGGTATAGCAATTTGTAATCGCTTTCTTGGATGGTTACGCACAGGGAATTACCCTGGCTTATTTTCAGAAACATTTTCAACTAATCGTTATCAGGGATCTCATTGCCAGTGTCTTTTGCCCATAAACTCTCTTCAGAGGGGGCCCCCATTCCGTCCTTTAGAAATTAGACCTTTGCTAGAAAAGATAGCTGAAGTCAGGCTTTCAGCGGTTGGAAACTACTACCCCCGGATTCCTAAACGGGGCTTTCGTTAACGACCCTTTCAGTTGCAAGTACTGAAATGTTGGAGGATTTGCTGTCTTGCAAGTTATATTAAAATCTCTAAGATATAAACTTGCCCTTCTCAAATAATTGCCCCATAGGACAAATCCTGTGATCGTTCCAAAAAGAGAAGTTATGCCTTATAAAGTATGCCAGTAGGTCAGGGTTACCCCACAAAGGGGACAACGGGGAAGGAACAGAGGAGAGGAGTCATTTTGTGTAACACATTTTTCCAAAGTGTGCAGTATCAAACCTGTAAAAGGGTAGTCTGGGTTCTGGATAGAGACTCCCAAGGAGATCCAGGGTTATAATTTATTTACTAATTTAATAATACTTAGATCCTGCTTATTGTGAATCAGTCATACTAATTGAGAACTAGAGTCCCAAATTCATTTTTTTTTTACAGTGTTAAATTCAGCTTTGTCTAAATTTATATGGCTAGGGAAAAGGCCAAGAATAACACTATGGTACTATCTCACCCTAGAGTGATGGAAGGCTTATGACTCCCTAATGTTCAGCAGTACTAAAAGACAATACATCTGAAGAGTATTATCACATGGCTTAAAAACCTGGAGGATAAGCATTGGATAAGCATTGAGAAACTGCTGGGCACAGAACAGTTTATATAAGAACATAAGAAATTGTCATGCTGGGTCAGACCAAGGGTCCATCAAGCCCAGCATCCTGTTTCCAACAGAAGCCAAAACCAGGCCACAAGAACCTGGCAATTACCCAAACACTAAGAAGATCCCATGCTACTGATGCAATTAATAGCAGTGGCTATTCCCTAAGTAAAATTGATTAATAGCCATTAATGGACTTCTCCTCCAAGAACTTATCTAAACCTTTTTTGAACCCAGCTACACTAACTGCACTAACCACATCCTCTGGCAACAAATTCCAGAGCTTAATTGTGCATTGAGTGAAAAAGAATTTTCTCCGATTAGTCTTAAATGTGCTACTTGCTAACTTCATGGAATGCCCCCTAGTCCTTCTATTATTCGAAAGTGAAAAGAACCGAGTCACATCTACTCGTTCAAGACCTCTCATGATCTTAAAGACCTCTATCATAACCCCCCTCAGCTGTCTCTTCTCCAAGCTGAACAGCCCTAATCTCTTCAGCCTTTCCTCACAGGGAAGCTGCTCTATCCCCTTTATCATTTTGGTTGCCTTCTCTGTACCTTCTCCATCGCAACTATATCTTTTTTGAGATGCGGCAACCAGAATTGTACACAGTATTCAAGGTGTGGTCTCACCATGGAGCGATATAGAGGCATTATGACATAATTTAACACACAGACATGAAATGAATTAGGTTGTTGATAAGTTAACAATTCTGTATACAAAGCCACCTGATAAGTGTACCTGGTCTATGCAGATTATAAAATATACATATGTCCACCCCTTACATACGTGTGCCTGCTTCATTACATGTGAATATCAGCATTGCATTGAAAGTGCATGCTTTTCCTACCTATTATAAACATACTCATGTAGACTTTAGCATGAAAAAAATCATAATGTTTGCATAGAACCCTGATTTATATGCAGAAGTAGGTATATTTAAAAATATATGCACATAATTGAAATTACCGGTTAGCCAATACCTCTTCCAGTTCGCCTAGTCTGACCCTCCTAGTACTTCACCCTGCACTATCCCCGACTTTCGACCCAACAATAATGTCTGATATCAATTGCGCTATATAATTAGCATGTGTAAAATTGAGCAAATGTTGCCCAATATATTCTTGTAAATTTCTTATAAAATAACTTGGGTGCGTTCCTCTTGGCCTTGCCCCAGAACACCCCTTTATTGTGCAGGGAAGTGTGTGCATGAAACTGAAAATATGCGTGCACTTTTGATGTTTTATAAAATAGCACATATGCTTTTCGTCTGTGCAGAATTCCTTTGAAAATTAACTTGATAGGATTTAAGTATTGTTTGCTGAAGCTGCAAACTATTTTACCACTGGAAATTATGCAAACTTGAGTGAACAGAGCACGTAATGTATGGGTGAAAAACAAAGTTTTACATTTGTATGTGATGTGCTTTGTTCCCTTTTTCAGCCTTTCCCAGAGATGACTTTCAATGGTTGCATAGGGAAAATATCTAAAAAAGGAAGAGGTCTGGGATAATTATCTGGCTAATTTAGGCGGGATATTCAGCAGTGCAGCTGCCCAGCTATCTAAAAGTTAGCAGTATAAGTTTATCTGGATAACTTTAGGACAAGTCTCCGGCACGACCAGCATTAACTAGTAGGGATGTGAATCGGGCTTCGGACGATTGAAAATATCGTCGATATTTTCAAAATCGTCAGAAATCAGGGGCTCCCCCAAAACTATAGGAAAACCCCACGATATTGATCATGGGGGTTCCCTTATCATTTTGGGGGAAGGTGGGAAAAATGGCACACAAAAATAACCCCTAAACCCACCCCGACCCTTTAAAACTAACCCCTTAGCTTCCCCCACCATCCCGATGCCCCCAAAAACCTTTTACAGGTACCTGGTGGTCCAGTGGGGGTCCCGGGAGCGATCTCCCGCTCCGGGCTGTCCTCCCGCTCCCGGGCCGTCGGCTGCCACTAATCAAAATGGCGCCGATGGCCCTTTGCCCTTACCATGTGACAGGGTATCCGTGCCATTGGCCGGACCCTGTCACATGGTAGGAGCACTGGATGGCCGGCGCCATCTTGTGCTCCTACCATGTGACAGGGGCTGACCAATGGCACCGGTAGCCCCTGTGACATAGTAAGGGCAAAGGTTATCGGCGCCATTTTGATTACTGGCAGCCGATGGCCCGAGTGCAGGAGATTGCTCCTGGACCCCCGCTGGACCACCAGGGGCTTTTGGCAAGTCTTGGGGGACTGATGATTGATGATATTAGTGTTAGCTGTATGTGGTCTAAAGTAGAAGTGTTCTGCTTGTCTATATTTTAGACCATTTTAGATTTTATTCAGTGGAAGTTATCAGCAATTTCAACATATGGCTATATATATATTTTTATTTTTTTTTTTTTTTCATGTGCCAAAATGTCTTGAGCCACCACCATCCCAATGTAAAAACTCCTTCCAAAATCTGAGGATTTACCACTGAGCAAAACTTAATACATTGTGATATGATTAAAACCCCAGAAAAATGTGGAAAAACATAAGTTCTTGATCATCTCTCACTTTTTTTTTTTTGGTTTTGCAGTTTTATGCTCTTGGGGTTTTTTTGTATTAATATTAAATTATACAAATATATTATAATTGTGATTGGCCTCAGTAGTCATATCATGTTGACAAATGCATCCTGTGCAAGCAAATGAACTAAAATTGAGGCTTGCTAGCACTTTTAATTTGACTGTAAGACAAGGTACATTTTATACTAGGACATTTTTACAGACAGTACAGAATGTTCCATATGGATTTGGGACACCTGAACATGAATTGTAAATGAAATATAATTAGCTGCTTTTTTTTTCTTCAAGAAAACCATGCAGGTACCAAATAGTATTTTCTCATCCCAAATTCTCTACTTTGTCCATTAAAATTACTTGCCTGTTCATTAAAAAAAAAATTAAGAACCATGGAGAGAGTGCAACATTTATTTAAAAAAAGTGAGTCCTGGCTAGCTTAAGTCTTCATCTTGCTGCGTAGGAAAATTAAGCCAAGTATATTATAACAGCATTTCATCGTTCCAGTGCAGAGAAAGTTTGTGAACCCCAAGTATAATGATGAGAATTACAAGTTCTTATCATGATACCCTTGTTTAATTGAAACCAGTCTTTTCTTATGCAATAAAAAGGATATAAATTAAACAATTCTGTGTTTCCTGAGAGATAATGCACAAAGTAGGATCAATAAGACTAATTCAGAATCAGTGTGTGTGAAATAGTATGTGAACCCCTAGTTTCTTTAGCACAATCAATTGGCTAATTAGAATCAGATGCTTAAATAATTGGGTAACAAGTAAAGCACCCTGCAGAGTAAATCTGCAGGACAGGGAGCCTAACTTTCAAATGTGTGTGGCCCAATATAGACGCACACAGGAGTCTGTGCATATTTGCTCCAGTAATTTAGAACTTGCACAGTCATCTGCAAGGATTTTATTTATATATATATATATATATATATTTATTTAACGTTTTTTTATATACCAGTATTCGTGTGGCGCATCATATCTGTTTACAAGTAACTCAAAAACAAGAGAGAAAGTACATTAAATGAGGGGCATGCAATTGAGGGGGGGGGGGAGGGGATAAACAGAGTTTAAAGAAAAGCAATACAATGTGGTTAATCACTAGAGTAAGTGATTAACAGGCCGATACAGTAAAGCGCGGCCGCGGTTACCCTATTTTTAACCCGTTTTGTACGCACATTTTGGACGCGTATGTCTGACCTGCGATTCAGTATCCGGTTTTACGCGTCCTTACCGCTTACTGAAATCGACACGTATCCCTTTCCGCCCGCCGCATGTTTATGATATGCTAATGATCGGATTAGCTATTCCCTCCGATACAGTAACGTGCGCTCAGATTATCGCCTTTTTAACCAGCTATTTTGCCGCGCCTTTAACCTGTAAATTTACTGCCTACCCTGACCCTGGCGTTAGTGTGGTGAACTTAGCCGCCCAGTCCCAAACCAACCCAATCCACAGAAAAAAATGCTTCTCGCACAAGGGGGAAGAAAGTAGCCCAACCTGGCACCACTGCGCTTAATCTCAGAATACTTCGGTTCCGTAGGGAAGAACGGACACCGTTTCCGGGGACTCCTCTGGCCTTCTTGTGGGTCTGGGCTCCTTGTCGCCGCTGACTTGCAGTGAGCACGAGCTCCTGTATCAGGCCCTATCCCTACACACCCTACGCCGTGACCTCGGACGTCCAGCCGGGCACTCAAGTCACAGCATGCGTTCCTGCACCTTCCCGCTGCCTTGAGCGCCCAACTTGGACGTCCAGGCGGGTGCTCAAAGCGGGAAGGTGCAGGAACGCATGCCGCGACCTGAGTGCCCAGCTGGACGTCCGAGGTCACGGCGTGTGTTCCTGCATCTTCCCGCTGCCTTGAGCACCAAACTTGGACGTCCAGGCAGGCGCTCAAGGCAGCGGGAAGGTGCAGGAACGCACGCCGCGACCTGAGCGCCCAGCTGGATGTCAGAGGTCACGGCGTGCATTCATGCACCTTCCCGCTGCCTTGAGTGCCCAACTTGGCCGTCTAGGCATGAACGTACGCCGCGCCCTGACCGGCTACGACAGCGGCAGCAAGTCCGTACAGAAAGTCGCACCCCAGCGCTAGAAACCGAGATGGAGTCCTCGAAGCTGGAAGCGTCAAATCCGCGAGCCCCAGCCTGGATTGTCCCGCTCAGCCGAGGGAAAGAAAGCTGGGATCGGGAGCCATCCTGGCCCAGACGCCGTGTGCAGCTGCCACGTTAGCACGAACCCTACTGGAGATCGGGCTGGTGGGAGCAAGTCAGGAATTTGCAGCTTACCTGATGTAGAGGCAAAAGGGACGCTCCTGCCGAGTTGGACTGTGGATCTGGGCAGAAGCGGCCCTGCAGGCAGCGGGAAGGTGCATGAACGCACGCCGCGACCTGAGCGCCCGGCTGGACCCTGAGGCTGACGGCGCCGGCCCGCCACAGGCCAGTCCACGCTCCAGCCTGTGCGGTCAGTCCCTGGAACTGGAGAAGGAGCTGGTGCTGCACATGAAGAAAGAGTATTTTGGTGAGTAACTAGTGTGTGGTACTTGCTTCAATGTCGACAGACGTTCATGGGCCTTCCCCCTGCCTTGAGCGCCCAGGCTGGATGTCCAAGCTGTGACCTCGGACTTCCGGCTTGGACGTCCAGCCGGGAGCTCAAGGCAGCGGGTCTGTAGGAGAACCATCCACTTTCCTGGTGGATTGACATTTCAAATGACATTTGAAATGACAGGTACCAGCGCACCCAGGATACTGTATAGGCGCTGTATACCGCTCTATACAGTAAAATGGATTGCGCACACCTACCGCTTCATGAATGCGCTTTGGACGCCGCTTGCATTTGCATCTCATTTGAATACTGTATCGGGCGGTATGTGAACCAAATTGTGCGCGCGGCAAACGAGGGTGCGCCCGGCACTGCTGCACTCTTTCTTACGCGTCCTTACTGTATCGGCCTGTAAGTGATTAAGAGAGAGATACATTAATTTACAAGAATACATTATTATTTACAATTAGGAGGATTAAGACTAGATATTGCAATTATTATTTTCATGTAGAGGAAGCCACTGTATGGTTGTTGGGTGGCGGATAGATTGGGGGGGAGGGGGAGGAAAAGAGGGGGAGGGAAGAGCAGGAGGGGAATAAAGGGGGGGCTTGGGGGGGTATTGACTTTGCGGTGAGGTGGTGGAGGGGCAAAGATGTTAATCTGGGAATGCTTGCTTAAAAAGTCATGGTTTTAGTTTTTTTGTTTTAGTTTTTAATTTTTGGGTATGTTTCATGTACCCAAAAGATATTAAAATACATGTATCTCCACCCCTAACGTACATGCATAATTTTCAGTACATGCAAAATTTTGTGTGTTCTTGAACTTTCACTTGCATGCACTTCCAAAATGGGCCCCTCCCCACCCTCTTCCCTGGCAAGGCAGCCAAACGTTAGCACCTAGCACAATGGCTGGGCTGGACCTCTCTCATGGCTGCAAAATGAGGACCTGCTGTGCTTCACCAAGAGAGGCTGGAGGAATGCCTGGACCATGAGGTAGACCTGACAGGGCTTCATGGAGCCTCCTACGTTTTAGACAAGTATCTTGAGGAGGTGAAAAATGACCACGGGTAACCAGAGTGCATTGGAAAACCCCATGAACTTGGTGCAGGCTCTTACACTTTGAATGCAGTTTTGCACAGAAGCATGGGAAGACTGAGTTAACTTGCAATCCTCACATACGGGCACACTGGGCTGTGTACAGCTCTGTCGCCACAGCTGTGGGAGCAGCACAGCCCTGCAAGGAGCTTCAGAGGACAGCACCAACAGGAAAAGTCCAGGGGTGATAGTGTAGGGCAAAGGGCAAACAAGACTATACCTCTTAGCAAAAGCCAAACTGAATATTTCGATGTCAGAAGGGACATTGAAGAGCCATTGTAACAATCGGCCATTGTTGCTGGCATGAATGTAAACATGAAAAAAAAAACAGGTGAGCAACACACTAACTCAAAAACACTTTTAAAAGTGATGGTGAGGGGGCGGGGGGCAGGGGAATTGGATTCAGAGATTCTGTCATGGAATGTGAGTCCTTGGACTCTGGTGGCGTTGCTATTGCCCAGTACATGGAATAGCTAGGGCCTGTGCCGATAGCAGGCAGATACACTCAGGCTGGGACTAAGATGAAAGCTTCACCTATACCAGCCTCTTCCCCTACAATTGAGCCCTTGGGTTATGAGGCCAGTAGGACTTAGGCGAATACCCAGCGGAAAAGCAATTAGGTGATGTTAGATACAAGCAGCAGTCGGGACAGGCGGCAAACATGTAGTCAGAATCCCGGCTGAGGTAAGGCAATAAGAGATCAATCCAAGGAAGGAAGGGCAGAGGCAAGGCAGGAGCAAGGACAAGGTAGAATCAAAAACTGGAGAGGACAGAGCCTGGAACGGCAAGACAAGGCTTGGAACAACAAGGCCGGGACAAGGACTATAACAGAATGGCAAGGCAAGGTTCTAGCAATGAGCTCTGCATGGCAGAAGGACCTGTTGCTGAGGCAGTGGCAACCAGGAGAGTGAGATTTAAATATTCAAGTCTTGCTGACATCATTGGCTGTTGGGATTCTGCTGCAGGGCCTATATCGAGAGTCAAGGCATGTGCGCGCCTAGAGAGAGTCTGGCTCGGAGATGTGTGTGGAACCCAGGGGTGAGTGAGGCCGGCCATTGGTGCTACCGCAGATGGCCAAAAGTTAGTCAGCCAATGCTGGGCCCTAACTTTTATGGTTTGGGATACTGATATGCAGATGTAACGCCTTTTTTTGGAAGTGATTCCCTCCGGGCACATGTAATCTTTGGGCTGCTCCAGCTGGCTGACTCCTTCCCAAGCTTGACTCTTGATCCCTGGGAGGATTCTTCTTATGGAGGAGACTCTCGTCTATGGCCCAGGCAGTTGTATATGATCCTCTGTGTGTGTGCTTGAAGTTGTGGCATCCCCAGGAGGGAGGTGCAATGAAAAAACAGGCAGGACCAGGAACTGGCTGTATATAATAATTTACTGATTATTTAAAGGCAAATTAAAGTCCATCTTGGAATACTTGTGCAGTTACAGCTGAATTTTATTACAGGTAGGTTGTTGAACACTGGGTAGGTGTCCTTTCATTCAGCAAACTGGTTGAGCTTCCCATGGTAGTGCAACGTGTGCACTAAAGCTCTCCCAGAGGCTTATCTGGGATTCCTGTGTCAGGGGTCCCCTTCTAGCACAGCAAAATTCTGCATTACAGTGTGGCGTCTTCCCGAGCACCCAGCCCCGCATCCTGGTCCCATGTTGTTGGAGATCCAGATGGGGTCTCCAGATTCTTACTTGATTCCTTTAGTTCTCCTGAATGGTGACTCCTCGGATTGACAAGTCTGGGGTTAGGAACCTGCTGACCCAGCCAGGCTCCCAGTGAGGAGGGGTGGCCAAAAAGCCTCCTTACCACAAAAGAGAAACTTTCTAATCAAAATCTTCCTAGACTGGACTTCTGCTGTCACAGGTGTTTGCCAAATTCATGGGGAGAATGGGCCACTGGTCTTCAGCCTCCACACTGTGTATCTAGCCAGTGAGGATGACCTTCATCAAAGGAACAGAGTGAAATAGAGTTCCTTCTGTGGTAGAGCTCTTCCAGCCTTCATGCACCTCACACAGCCAAGCCTGCCAAGGTATCTGCAACATTCAGGGACTGAATGGGCTCCCTGGTCTTCAGTTAAGGAGTTCAACTTCCAGAAGGATTCAGGCCAAAAAGATATCCTTGTTGTAACTAAATACCTAGAATCCACTGGTAGGTTGTGCACAGCAAATTCCCATATACCTGGGAATTCTCCGGATTTGGCCCGGAGACTCTGGAATTCAGCAGGAACTGCCAGTTCTCTAGGCCAACATCCAAAACCTCTGGGTGCCAGTGGCAGGCGGGAGACGAGGGCCCTGGGCGCCTGGGTGGGCAGGGGATCCTGTCCTCCCCAGCCAAGAAAAGATCCCACAGCCACCCAGCGGAAGAGACCCGTGGTCAGATCTGGCGCTACCGAGTGTGCACACCCGGGGGGGGGGGGGGGAGCAAAAGCAGCCAAAATGAACAGGTGGGCAGCAAGTTTGCCGGTAGACCCCATCCTATCAGCAGCCTAAATGAAGAGGATGCCTGCAAGGAAGGAACCCATTCTCCTCCTCTGTGCCGGCGTTCGGTATTCAAACCAAGTGCAGTTAGCATTACTCTTTGCTGATCTCGCGATGCACAAGATCAGCACAGCGGAAGTGCTAGCCCTGCAAAATTTGACCAGTGCAGGGGCTGGCACACAGAAGCAGCAGAATGGGCTCTCTTGTCTGCTCCGAGTGGTAGGTATGTGCGAATGAATGAATGAACAAGGGAATGAGTGCCTGATTGGATGTGTGTGTATGAATGGGAACCTCGCTGGGTGGGTGGGTGGGGTGAGTGAGTGAATAGGAACCTGACAGGGTGTGTGGGTGTGAATGTGAGCCTGCCTCTGTGTTTGAAGAACGTTTGTGCTGCCCCCCCTAATCCACAACAAGCACAGGGTGTCTGGAAATGAAGTTTTCAGATATGTAGTGCAGTGAATTTTCTATCCTTATTAACTCTAATTTTTGGGTGACTGTTTGCTATTTTGAAATATTTTATTGCTGTTTGGAAAAATTTTTAAATGTTGTATGAGCTCTTAATTATTGGATGTTGTTCTGTTCCTTAGCTTGTTGGAGTCATTCAATTTTATTAGTATGGCTTTACTAATAGGATTGATTTATATTCCTTGATTTTATTGTTTGATTATTTATGAGGACTGATGATGTTTTTTCTCCATTACTGCATTACATACAGAGTCTGACTTGGCTGCAGTTCCCAGTTCAGTTTCTGTCTATATGTTTCTATTTATACTTTATGGTCTCTTTATTCTGTATTTGGTGAGGGTGAGCATGTTCTACTTGTTTAACTGAGGTGGGGTATTCTGCTAGCTTAGTTTCTTTTTTTTTTTTTTTAAATTAGAAATTTTTATTGGATGATACCACAGTCAAAAAGTAGTAACAGGGAACACTAACAGACATCCATGCTTTTCCAATAAAGAGCCCGGCACTCCCCCACTCCATAAGCAGTACTGTACATATTTAGAATAACAGCGAATAGTCAGCGTGAAAAAGATGCAAACTATATAAAGCATAAGTAGCAAGGATCGCCATCAAACATCACGAAAACAGCATCCCTACAGCTTACAATTTCTATGTAGGCATTTATAGCCAGATTTGTTCTGTTTTTCCCACAAGATATATATTGGTATGTTAAGTCCTGGTGTAATATTTGTGGTGTTGCCTTTTCATAGATAGGGTTATTCCTGTTTAAGTGCTGGCAGTTAGTAAACTTCCCATACTAAATAGTACTATATCATTGTCATTTAGTTTACTCAAGACTTTCTGAGGGCCAGTCCCATACCCAAGATGTTACAATAGGCCTAATGCCATATGGGTTTACTAGGTGGCACCATAGCAGTGCATGCATTTCTATACAACAAAATGGTGCCAGCTACGGGGCCAGCCGGCATAATTTTTACCTAACGGTTAGTGGATGACTCCTGTCCAGTTTTCACATGGAGGTTCAAGGGCAGTGTCAGTTTTAAAAATTTAGATTGCCGGAGGGAGCATTACTTTTTTTCAGTGGGGAAGGGGTCCGTTAACCAGAGTGTGTGAGAATCAGTTTCTACTGTGTTTTGGTTACCGGGAAAAATATTCTGTATCTTAAAAAAGGAACCATGAGGGGGCAGCACAGTGATTGTTCACACAGGGCAGCAAAAATGCTAGCACTGGCCCTACCAGTGGCCACTGGGGGATCCCATTGCGCCGAGCAGCAGAGGTGGAGGAGGGTGAGTGAAGAGAAGGGGTGAGTGGAAGGAGGAAGTGAATGAATGGAAGGGATGGGTGAGTGACTGAGGAAAGGGAAGATGGGAGAGAAGAGGAATGAGTGAGTGAGTGAGACGGATGGGGGAGTAAGACGAGAGGGTAGAAGGATATGTGTGTGTGTATGACAGAGAGAGGAGAACATTTGCATATTTCCCCCCCCCCCCCCCCCGCTGCCCCACCTCCTTTCCATTATTCCTCAACAATCTCAGGATGACTAAAAATCAAAAGTTCCCAGGTATGCAAATCCCCCTCCAAAAAGGGAAACTAGTGAGGTAGGGAGGACTCACCAGGGAGGGGGGAAAACCCCCCCCCCTACATCTTCTCTCTCTAGTGCCTGCTCTGCACTGACTCTAGCCACACCTCGTACTGCAAAATGACTGGTTGTAAAGGGGCTGAGCAACCAATCCCAGCTCTCCTAGGTGGGAGGAGGGCAAGAGGGGATGGATAACTCAAGATGTTTAAGAAAAGGGACATGGAACTAAGGCACACAGTGACGGACTGGGGGGGGGGGGGGGGGGGGGTCCGGTCACACAGCACAGGACTGCTTCTATGGCCAAGTCCAAAAGCAAAGCATGTTCAAGCAGCCTTTTCTAAATTATCATGAAGACTGCTCACCCCATAAAAATGGTGCTAGCAGCAATCTTGTTATGGCTTTGACAGTGCTTGGTTTTGACTGTAAATATTACTATCTTTATCTCAAGACTTGGGGGTAATGGGCATGGAGCGGCAATTACTACCCTTAACAGAAGGCATGGGGGTAACCTGCATGGAGCGGCAGTTACTACCATAAGAAATTTGCTGGGCAGATTGGATAGACCATTTGGTCTTTTTCTGCTGTCATTACCAGGTTACTGTATAGAATATCCTATTATCGCTTGTAGAGGAGAAGTCAGAGAAGAGGCGAGAGATATCCCTAGCTGGTAGGCAGTGAGGCTGGCCACTGGTAGAGACTAGAGCAGCCCTCCTGGGGCAAAGTAGTAAGACCACCTAGAGACAGAGGGAGAGAAAAGGGCAGAGGTTAGCAATAGTTGCTGTGTTATGAGAGCAGCGAGCCTATCTAGAAGCCAACCCTGAGTGATCCTGGATGTGGTCATGAATTCCTGACAGAAGATATCAGCATCATGACAGGATCGTGGCAACCTGGGCACCATGTTCATGATGATGATCTCCTTGGAACATGTTGAGGGAGTGGAAGCCCCTGCAGTTGCAGAAGGTGGTCTCCTTGTCTGCAGGCGGCCTTTTAAAGGGATGTGAGTGCAATCAATAGCCCCCAGTTATTTATTTTTTGGATCGGCAAATTGCTATGGATTTGTTTTGCTCTTTTTAGTACAATTTACAGTAAACAACTGATCGGAATATGTTTTCTCATTATTTCAGAAAACATATCATATCCAAACAAACATATCATATCCCCACTCACTGAAGAACACTCTACCATATTCACAATTTATAAGATGCCCTAGAAAAGTTTCAGCCATTTGAAGGTATTAAAAATGAATCATTCTTTCATAGGGAGAAATTGTTCAGTAGAGGATATCCTTACTTGTGCTTCCAGCGAGTATACAAGCAAGCGGTGATTTCAAATAAAGCTCATATTCTCTCATCTTAATATCAGAAGACTAAAGGATGTTTTCACTCGTGTTACTTGGTGTTCTCCCAGTCAGCTCAGATTGTCAAGATCATGCACTGTTGTTGGGCTTTAGAAGCCCTGCATTCATGCTTGTAAAATACTCAAATCTGAATGGCACATGCCATTGGTAAGAGTTTACGGGCCTGATATTCAGCTGGCAGATGGCCGGATAATTAGGATTTAACCGGCTATCTAGCGGCTGCTGAATATCCTGCGACCAGAAAATGTGGCAATCTGATTTTCCCTGAGACAAATCCATGGACTTTCTTGAAATAGTGGTTCTTTGGACTGTTTTTCAATCATGTGGTGTGCCTTTCATTCTATTGGACATTATAACTTGTTTAATTCTGATTGTCTGATATGCTGGTTTTATATATCGATATACCATCCAAGAATGTTTGCTTTCAGTTTAAAGTTTGGTAGGTATGTCACCACTATGTAGCTTGAGTTTAAGAGCATATGTAGTATTGTGTGGGGTGTAGTTTTTGTTCTGTGATCTTTTTATAGATTCACCCCAATGCAGCTTCTCAGCAAAACGATGGCCATATTGGCATTTATTTGAAAATGCCGTGGCATTTAAGGAAATATTCATGACTGTTTCCTGGTTTTATCATCTAGCTTTGCATGAAGGATTGGGTAACATATTTTACAAGTGGGTTATAAAGTTTTAATGATTATCTCTATACAGCATCAATATTCGAGCTAAGTATATAATCATTTTTGTTGAAACTGCTGTTGGGGCTGCTATCGTGTTTGTTTTTTGCACTAATTGAAAAGCCACAGACATGATATTTCATGGAAATTTGCAGTACTGAACTTTAGGTAGATTGTCACCCATAAAATATTTAAAATATGAATGTGGAGATTTTGATGACCTGTGGTTAAGATTTTTTGAGCTTCTGGTGGGGTTCTCTACAGTCAGCTCATGTCTGAGGTCTTTTCTTCCTGTCTAAAGACTTTCAAATCCATGCCGAAAACATTCTTCTTTAGGCAGTCCTACTCAAGAAGCCCTGTCAACAGCTTTTTTCTGCTAATGCCGGTGTGCTCTGTTTCCTCAGGCAAGCTGCTTTATGGAGCCTTTGATGAGCTGTTTCTTTTTTGAAACAATCCTGACAGTTTATTTCAGGGTGTGCACAAATTTATGCCTTTTACATTGGTTTAAATTTGATTTTCTATGTTAGAGCTACGGCATCAACGATTTAAGACATTTTAATAAAGATACTAACTATGAATATTTTGCTTGGTGTGAGTTTGCAAGTTAATTATTAACTCGGTTTGTGTAGGGGTATTTTGTTTTTGTTTTATTCCTTGGAAGAACAGGACAAAAATCCTCAAGGGTGATGTGATCAGCAGTTACCGGAAATGTTTAGCTGAAGAGACTGCAGCCACTATTTACGGAAAGAAGGGTTTGCAAACCTTTTCACAAAAAGATACTCGTTGAATCTTGTCGAATACATAATCAAAATATATCCTTTTTGCCTGGGTTATTTATTTAATGAGGTTTTTTTCTCTCATTTGGATTTTGACTAGGGGCTATTCATGTTTTGAGTATAAATTGTGCTAAAATACAGACCATCCTGGGGTTCACAGAACTTTTTTTCTCAGCACTCCATATAACTTGGAGCTGCACAATATGATGGCTTTTCCAGTAGAGGGAGAGATGCACTTAAAAATCAGAACCAAAAAAGCTGCACCATACTAAGTGATGCAAGACTGTACTAAAAGATTGATTTAGACAGCTTACATTAAGACATATTTACCTCTGCTGATTGATGTTCATTTGAAATAACAATACATCTCCCTGCTCACCTTGTTATCAGTAGTTTTTATAGAATGGTTGCTATGGTGTTTCTAGCGTAATCAGATTTCCAGCAGTCTGTTTATAGTTTATTTCACACACATACCGTGAAATTTTCTGAGTCATACTCATCATTGATTACAATTATAGCGACTTAACAAACAGAATTGCAAAAAAAAAAAAAAATAAAAACCTTAATGCATTATTAAAGTACAGAAGACTTACATAATCGCATTACATTAATCACTTATGCTAAAGAGAATTGCTTTTACTGTGACCATGCTAGAACTCCCACTTGCAGGTAAAATACCCCTTAGAAAAGAAGGCAGGATGTAGTTGGTTGAAAACTTATCTCTTTGCTTCTAAGAAAATAACTGTAGGCTTCATAATCTTTTTAGCACTGATAATCCATAATGTCTCTTGTTAACTTTGTGGCTTTATTTTGTATTTTTCTTTAATTTTGGGATATCCTTTTAGTGAATTGATGCCCAAAATTGATTCTGATATTTCAAAGGAGGGTCTCTTGTGCGTCCCCAGTTTAACATATACCGTCACACAGCCGGCTTTGACTGTGTCTGCTTGGCCTGGTGTACTCATTCCTAGTTTACTTCCTGTAAATACGACCAGATCATTTTTCTGGTGAGTGTAAGCACATATTACCCTTGTAACCCCTGTTGTTTTCTCCACTGGAATAAGATGAGTTCCTTTTAAAATTCCACTTAGTCTTGCAGCAGCCACTAGGGGTCTCCTGTCTGCTGTTCAGTTCAGCACCAGGCAGAGGAAAAGCTGTAGCTGGGCCAAAGGTGGGTGGGTGGGGGTGAAGCAAGGCACGGAAGTGAGAGAGAAACTCTTTAGAAGGCTCTCATATAAGTAAACTATTTATACCACTGTTAAGGGGGCAACTAAGCTCGGGTAGAGAGCTAGGTAGAGAGTGCATCAAATTAGGTCGAGAGTACATTGTAGTAATCTCATATTTGTGTACCTTTCATCATTCCAAATCACATAAAATCTTCACCAATGTCTACTGTGCTGTTCGTACCTCTGACTGTGCATGTAAAACTGCCCCCCCAAAACCTAGCCTACCACCAAAACCTCACCCCGAGTTACTAGTTGCCCCTCTTACAGTGGTACAGAAAGTTGACTAATATGTGTGCATTCCCAGAGGCTCTCTCTCTATCGACTAAATTTTTAGAATTTGCACACGTTTATCTCATGCATTATGGCATTCGCTGCCATCTCAACCTTCTGCTGCCCTCCTTAGGCACATGCCTCATTTCTCCTCATAAAGGCCCCATGGCAGGAAACTTGATTCGATGCCTCTTGATGTCAGGCCCTCTGGGCCATTATAGAAACATAGAAATGACCGCAGAAGAAGACCAGCGGTCCATTCAGTCTGCCCAGTAAGCTTTCACACTTATTTTTCATACTTATCTGTTGCTCTTATCCCTTTTAAGTAACTTTTTGGTTCTTTCCCTTCCACCCCCTCCACTATAATTTAAGTATTGCTTCTTATATCCTCTCATAATTCAATGTAAAGTTTTAAATATTTTGATTTTATATTCCTTCAGGCACTTCAAAATGGATTACATTCAGGTACTGTTATACTCATCTACTATAGGGGTCAATGTAATAACACCTGCACTAAAACAGGAGTTACATTTTAGTGCAGGTTCTGGTTAACACTTACAGTAGATACCATCAGTACCACAGGATGCATTAAGTTATTATACAAATCAAGCAGGAGTAAAAAGTAAAAATGTATTAAGTGAAAAAAAAGCAATAAAACATGAGTTAATCAGAAAAATATGCTCTAATGCAAAAAAGTGCTTTAAAACAAGCATAGGGAGATAAGTGCTTAACATTAGGAGTGTGACCAACGTGGCCTTGTATGCAAGACTGCCACAGGGCATCACAACGTGAGCACAATCTCGCATGCAAGGCCATTTGGGCAAGGCATGCCAAGCGAAAACAAAGGGTAAGTTCCCTGGGGAAGACATGTTCAGCTTAACAGTATACTCTTTGGCACTGTACATCCTGACTAGGCTACACAGGAGTGCTCCAGCCCTTTCATTTCACTTGGCGTACCTTGCTCAAATGGTCATGAATGCAACCATATGCCCAAGTCAAGATGCAATCTTATATGCAAGGCCACTGTGCCACAGCATACTGTTCTGCTGTGGGTTCTGTCCTCAGAGAGCTTACACTTCAGTTTTACTTGCCTTATTCTTGCCACAATGGGGCAGGTACCTAGAACTGAATAATACGCACTGGCAGTGTGGCACAATGGCCTTTCATGCAATATCACAGTGCATCAGGGGAGAGGTGTGGGATGTGAGTGCATGCTCTCTCTCCCCCCACCCATACACTGTCTACTTTGTAGCCCTCTCCCTCCCTTGTCTGGATGCGGGGAGCAGGTTAAGTGCATGTGTGTGACTGGAACAACTGAAACTGCTTCGGCTGGCAGAATGCTAGAAATTTAACACCTAGATCTGAAGTGGAGTAAGTCAATTTACATTTCCAGTGGTAATTACTGTGCCCATGTGATAACAGGGCACAACAACAGAATAACACCAGCCACCAGAAATATGAGTTTACTCCACCTCAAGACCAAGGAGTTAAATTTCCAGCATAAGATCTCTTGGGCATACCACTACAGCTGAACAAAATGTAAGGTCTCGAGGGAAGGTAACAGTCCATTGAACAGTTCACACTTTGACACTGTGCATTCTGACTTTGGCGTACTGAACAGCTTAAGTGCCGCCCCGAGAAGCTGTAGGTAGATGTCCCAGAGAGCTTATGCTTTCACTTTACTTGCCATTCCTCGCCATAATGGCCTTGGATACAAGAATGTACCCAAAAGTAGGGATGCACAGCACAAATCTCACTTGTAATATTTTGGGAAGGAATGGCAACTAAAATCAGAGCATAAGCTTTCTGGGTGGACACCTACAGATAGTTGAACAAAGTGTAAGCAACCTAAGCAAGCATCTACAGTTAATGGATCCCTGGATCTTTTTCGCAGCAAAGGTCATACCACCTAGCCTGCAGTGCATGTTGCTCCGTGTGTCCTGCCTTGTCTCTAGCCTTGTTCCTGCCCTGCTCTGTCTCCTGTCTTGGTCCAGCCCAGCTCCTTGTCAGCCCTGTCTTGCTCCTGTCTGCCTGGTCTCCTTGCGCTGTTCTCTGACTTCTGGTTTTGACTCCTGCCTTGGTTTCAGACTTAGCTATTTGTCCTTAGCCTGCCCTGACCACTACCAGAATTTTGACGCTGCTTGATATCTGCCTGCTCTGACGTCAGCCTGGACCTACCTGCCGCTTGTTTGCTGCCTGCCCTGACCTTGGTCTGCTACTGGAGTCTGCCTGATGGCTCTCTACAGGACCCTCACCTAAGCTTGCCAGCCCCTGGAACCCAAAGGCTCAACCTGCGGGAACGGGGCTGGTATAGCTGAAGCCCAGACTTTGTCTCAGAGCACATTCACCCGTTGTAGGCATGGGTCTGGTGCATTCACCTGCCAGGCTGCATAAACCATGCCACAGCTCACACTTCATTACAACCAAGAAGTCTTTCTGATCATGTGCTGAAGTTCCTGTGCTGCCATCACCACATGAGCCACCTCAGTCCCTTTACTAGCTGAGCTTCAAGTTTGGGGAGATGGGTGGGATTGTGCGGGTGATTTGTACACCTGTTACAGGTAAGCAACTTTGCTTTCCTGTGGACAAGCAGCAACAAAAGCTACATAAGTGGAGCCTCCCAAGCTAAGGGTTGCATGAAAGAAATTATTTTTTTCATATCCCAAATGTTGCTATTTCTCTTGCAACAGGTGTTTCCAACATGGGTGATTTAAAGAAGTTTACAATTGATCATGATGCTGTTTTCAAGCCTTCCCGTAAACCCAAAAGCCTTTTGATAGTTGTGAAAAGATCACATTTGAATGCAATATTCCATTTCTCGTACCAATAAGATAGTTTAGTTTGTATATGGCTGCAAAAGGCATGGTGTGTCTTGATGCATTTTGTGTTGTATTTTTAAATAATTTTCATGGACGTCAGTTTGTAATCTGCACCAAGTACTTTGTGGAGGTAGCAGAATGTAAAAATGTGTAAATAAATACAATGCTGACACTTTGTCCCCTGAAGCTTTTCACAGCAATGCATCTGGAAAGGCATTATGCTGCTTGGCCACCTTTGCAAATGAGTGCCCTTAACTGATAGATTTAAAGAGTTATGATCGTATCATTATCCCCTTTGGAGCTTCAAATGGAGAGTGCTAATGTGAATGCCATCTATGCATGGAAAAACCTTCTCTAGACAGCTGCACCATCACTCTTCTGGCATTCTGAAAAATCCACTACATCAACTTTCTAACATTGAGCCCTGCTACTTCTTGCATCTTTATCATCTCAGCTGGTGTGGAGAGATTATTAGGGATGTGCAGGGCAAAAGAGACAAATCCACGTTTTTTGTTTTGCTTTGTTTAAGTTGAGTTTCGTTACAGCACACATTTTTCAAAATAGCGTGCAATAAAAACAAAACAGCATGTGCTGATTTGAAACAACATGCCTTAAACTTTCAGTGCATGGTATTTCAATTTAGCTTGCACTATTTTGCTGTTCAGTGCATGCTATTTCGAAATAGCTCATGCTAAAACAAAATGAAACTCACCGTAACATCCCTAGAGAGTGTTCTGTAAATTTGGCTACATCCAAGACTGCAGAAGAATGAGTTTTGGAAAAGACACTTTAAAAAGAAAATGGAATACTCCTGCGAGCCTATGCTGCATAGGATTTTTGGAAACTGTGCTCAAGCCTCCCATTGTCTGGGAAGACTACATAGGCCATTAAAATGAGTACAATTATTTGAGCTACTCAATTCAGTGCAAAGGTTTACATGCTTGGGGCTTTAGTCAACAGAAATCACAAGTTAAGTCAAAGAAAAATGTTGTTGTTAAAGTATTATGGATTCTTATAGAAGGTATGGAGCAGCGGTTCTCTAGCTAGGTCCTCGGACTACCTAAACAGGATAGTTTTCAGGATATCCACAATGAATATGCATGAGATCTCTTTACAAGCTCTGCCTCCACTCTGTGCAATGAGGAGTAGCAGCAGCAAATGGCCCAGAATAAGATGAATGGTGATGAGGCAATCACTGCCACCCCCACCTCCACTCTTGTAGTGGAGAGTGAAGAGAGTTATGAGCTTGGGTAGGGGGAGAGAAGGGAGGGAGTAGATGGATCAAGGAAGGCAAAAGAGCACTGGTGAAGGGAGGATGAGGACTTGGTGGGGAGAGGAATGGAGGAAGAGAAAAAGATCAGCAGTAAGGGGAAGTGCTGCGGTTGAGGGAGAAGGGCTGTAGAAGTGAGGGAAAGAGTATTGAGGGATGCACAGGGTAGCACTGCTGCAAGCCCTCCTGCCACTCTCCCCATTTGGCAATGTTTATTGCAATTTAAGAGGGAGTGGATCTTAAAAACGCACTCTGTGTAGCCATGAAATATGAGTGACCGTACTGAGTTTCATAATTTGTTTTTCCTAGCGCGTAGCAGATGGACTCAGGACCAGTGGGTATAGTGTACTCCTGATAGCAGTTGGAGACGGATCAGATTTCAATCTGACGTCAGCCCTAGTACATATACCCCTGCAGGAAGTGCAGCTCTTCAGTATTTTCCGTCTCCATAGCAGTTAGGGACTATCTACACACTCTCACAGTGTTGGAGCAAAATTTAATGGAGAAAACCCAAAATAAGAAGAAAACTTACCTCAACAGCAAGCCCCGCTCTCCTGCGGTGACACCCTCGGGTCCCTCCCCCAGTTGAGAATTCCCGAGGTGATTTCCGTGGTCCCTCTGAGGTGAGCCTCGGTCCGGCAGCTGACCCTCGGTGAGGACCTAGCCCTCGATCTCGGGCGTGGTTGAGAGGCAGCGGGTGCAACCACGAGCGCGGCGGTGAAGGTATTTGCCCTCTCCCCCCCCCCCGCAGCCGGAGACTGCCCGGAACGAAACCGGGAAGCGCCGAGACAAGGTAAGGTAGAAATCTTGTTTAAAGACTCCGGTCTCCGAAGCTTGAGGAGTCGCACTGGTCACCGGCCGGGACCAGTGCCACCAGGTTGATCCGCCCTAACAGGGCTCGACCCCAGTTAGAGCCAAGGGTTCTCCCACATGGGGACCCCCCGAGGTGGTTGCCATATTGCCTGCGTGGTCGCCATCACCATTTTGGCCCTGTTCGCCGCCCTGACCACCGTCTTGATCCGTGCGCATAGAGCGAGTCATGCGCACAACATTACTTGTGCGCACAACGTTACACGCTCGTGCAGTATGCACAAGTTATGCGCGCAACTCGCGCTTACTAGGCCAGGTGCATAACTGCGACTTGCGCGCACATCCGTCCACGCGCACATATTCGACGCACAAGAGATTTTACGCGTCTATATCTATGACACCACCAGATAAAGAGCTCAAGGTTCAGGCCTCTGCCCAGCATGCCACATCAGAGCCACACAACACGAAGAGGCCGACGCCCTGTGTATCCAGTGTGAGGAGGCCCTGGGGGGATCAAGCCCAGGGCCAGCCCCATCCGGGCCTGAGTGCTAGTTCCTCAATAAGTACTCCGGATCTAGCAAATCCCAGCGGGACCCCTCCTCAAACGGGGCCCCCCAGGGACACAGCACCTCTTAGCTTGGACCCAGCGTCTATCTCCTGGGTGGAATTTTTCAAAGGCCTGCACACCTTCGTTCACATGCAGACGGGAGCCTCCGGTAACACGGCCACAGCCTTCACCAGAGGACCGCTACGCTCCGAGCCCCGCTAGGCCCAGGGAAGTGAATCCACCACCTGGAAGCCCCACTTACGGGGACATGGACATCTCGGAGGAGGAATCAGAGCCCCTGGATGAAGGGGAACTCCCTCCGGGGACAGAGCCTCACCGGACCATGAGACGCTTCTTCACCAAGGACGAGCTTCCAGACCTGGTCACCTGCAGCCTGAAGGAGCTTGCTATCCCGGGCACAAGTGCCTCGGGGGAACTAAGATGAATCCTCTGCTAGAGGGACTCCGTCAGACCTCCCGCAATTTCCCTCTGTTACAAGCTGTTCAACAGCTAATTGACCTGGAATGGATTGCTCCAGAGTCCACATTCAAAGGGGGACGGGCTATGGCAGCCATGTACCCTCTGGACCCGGCGGCCAAAGACCTTCTGACATGCCCAAAACTGGATGCCATGGTCTGTGCGTTCTCGAAGCGCACTACTATCCCAGTGGAGGGAGGTGCAGCACTCAAAGATGTGCAAGACAGATGTCTGGAATCCATCCTTAAACAGTCCTTTGACGTCGCCGCTATGTCCCTACAAATAGCGGCCTGCTGCACTGTTGTGACACGTGCCTGCCTATCTCAGACCAGGAGCAACACCCCTGGGGAAGCCATGGAATCAGCAGTATCATTCCTCGTGGATGCTGCTTCCGACCTGGTACGCACCGCAGCTAGAGGAGTGTCATCAGCAGTGGCAGCCAGGAGACAACTCTGGCTCCGAAGCTGGTCGGCCGAAGTGTCCTCCAAATCGAGACTCACAAGGATGCCCTTCAAGGGATCCCACCTGTTCGACAGTGAACTAGAGAAACCAGTGGCGTAGCCAGAATTGATTTTTTGGGTGGGCACAAGGTTAACATGGGTGGGCTGTAGGCATGCAGGTCTACTAGTTGTTTTCTTACTGATAAATAATGCCATATACTGCACCCTAGAATGGCTTTCTAAGTAATTTGCAACAGCCATTATGCATCATGTATGAAACTTTAAAATAATGTACTTCAATTATTTCAAGCACTTACCAGCATTAAAAATTCCTTATTAATCAGAATTTATTTTATATTTATTGCAGTTTATAAATGCACAAATATAGAAAACAATCAGATCCAATCATGTAATAAAACAAAAATTAATGTATTCTTTCATGAACCATCTTTGCAGAAAACCAGAAATCTTCATAAATACAATAAAATATAATTAATCATCAGAACAGGTGCAGCACAGAGCTAGGGCAATTCACATTACAACTAACATGAAAAAAAATTACAAATTCTGGTGTCACCTCAGCAAAAAATAACCCTCCACTGCTATTTTGTGAAGTAACACAAACTCTTGCAAAGAAAGAGGCATCTAGAACCTTGCCATACAGTCACAGCACTGACTCTCAGGATTCAAATAACAGCTACCTTATGAAAAAGCAGCAATGTAAATACTACACCAGGCCCTAGAACATTAATACATCACCTACGGGAATAACAGAACAAGCTGGACTACTACTAGAGTGGAACTACACGTTAGCAGAAATACTGCACTTCAGTCACACACACAGGCAAAACAGAAACCGACCCTTACCTAATATAGAAATAAGAGACTATAAATTAGAAACAGAAACATGCAGATAAAACCAAAATAGAAAGCCTGAGAAACTAAAATTTCTGAACAGTGGAATACTTAAGAAAGAGCAAAATACAAAAATATAAGAAATGCACATTCCCAAAGATGACATATTTAAATTGCTCATAATAATAAGGCTAAAGTACCACAGATTATCAACAAAACAAATCACCGTGAATTATGTTTTTTTGTATCATTATGTAGACCTCATACATAGGCATAGATGTGAATGCTATTCAGCATAACGTTTTACACCAGTAGTATAATCATGGGTCAAAAATGAATTTTATATGCTTAGTGAGTCCAAAGTGAAAAGAATTCAAAGTTGATGTAGCATGACATTTCTCATTGTATTCATTGTTGCAGAATTTCTTAACACATCATAGTATTGACAACATTCAATTTCTTAAGATAATGTAGAAATGTGTGGAAATGCATTACTTCCATGTTGGTGAAAATGCCGCGAAAATCATCTCACATACATTCGGCCCCTTGATGAAGGCAGACGCTGAAACATGGTCCATGTTGGGCTAGTACACCTCGAGCCTTGTAACATCTTTAACTCTCAGGCATTTCTTCACATGCAAAAAAAGCTAAGTAGCTATATTATCTTAAGAAATTGAATGTTGTCAATACTATGATACGTTAAATTCTGTAACAATGAATACAATGGGAAATGTAATGCTACATCAACTTTGAATTCTTTTCACTTTGGACTCACTAAGCAAATAAAATTATTTTCTGACCCATGATTATACTACTAGTGTAAAACGTTATGCTGAATAGCATTCACATCTACGCCTATGTATGAGGTCTACATAATGATACAAAAAAACATAATTCACTGTGATTTGTGGTACTTTAGCCTTCTTATTACAATTTTATACATGGCTACACCTGTCCATAAATTTTGAGAGAGCAGTTGTGTTGCTTATATTTAAATTGCTAACATCTCAAAATAATTTTTTTTTTTTTTTTACCTTTGTTGTCTGATCTTTGTATTTTTCTAATCAGTTGGTCCTGGTCTCTTTTTTCCTTGTTGCTCATTTCCTAATTCCTTTTCAGTGTCTTTCTTCTATTACTGTCTTCTTCTCTTCCACTCACACACACAATCTTTCTCTCACAGACTCCCCCTCAAACACTCACGCTCTCACTCTCATATGCTCTCCCCCCCCCACACACACACAAGCTCACATTCTCTGCAGACACACATACAAGCTCTCACTTTCTCACCCCTCCCCAGGCTTATATTCTTATGCACACAAATAAACCCAGACTCCCATTCTCACCCATAAACCCATGCTCCCAGTCTCACCCACACATACACAAGCTCCCATTCTCACCCATGCACACACACATTTAAGATCCCATTCTCACCCACACATACACACATTTAAGCTCCCATTCTCACCCATACACAAACCCAGACTCCCATTCTCACCCACACATACACATATTCAAGCTCCCATTCTCACCCATACACAAACCCAGACTCCCATTCTCACCCACACATACACATATTCAAGCTTCCATTCTCACCCACACACACACATTCAAGATTCCAATCTCACTCCCACACACACATTCAAGATTCCAATCTCACTCCCACACACACCCAGGCTCCAATTTTCATCCACACATACAAATTCAAGCGCGTGCACAGCTTCCGCTTCCTCCCCCAAAGCAGGAAGATCAGCTGGCCTCACCTACTGCCGCTGGCCTCCTGTTATCTTCGGGCCGTATGGCCCACCGATCTTCCTGCTTGGGGGGGGGGAAGGAAGCGGAAGTTCTGTGCTGCGCTGCACTTCCACTCCCCCCTCCAAACAGGAAGATCAGTGGCATATGGCCCGAAGATGGCAGGAGGTCAGCGGCAGCAGGAGAGGCCAGCTGATCTTTCTGCTTTGGGGGGAGGAAACAAGCTGTGTGCAGTGCTTCCGCTCCCCCCCCAAATAGGAAGATTGGTCGGCCATACGGTCGCAGCACCATTTCCCCATGTGCGCCGTGATGGCACGCCAGGCGTGGGTCCTCCTGTTTGCTGTCGTGGGGATGGGATCCTGCGACAGCCTTGCAGTTCCGGTGCCAGTTGGGTGGGCCTGGGTCTAAATTGGGTGGGCAGCTGCCCACCCGTGGCTACGCCACTGAGAGAAACTGGCTGACAAATGGGGCGAGTCCCCACTACCGAGGCTACCAGAGGACAAAAACAAGAGAAACCAGCGACCCTTCCCCCAATCCTCCAGGAGCAGAGGTTTACAACGCTTCAATCCATACAGAAACAATTATCAAGTGCCCCACCCTACAGGCAGGAATCAGTCCTTTCGGAACAAGCACAGCAAAAGGGGAACCAGCTCGGATCCAGGCCCCAGCCGCACCCCACAATGAGATTCAGCCGACCCGTCCAAGGGAAGAAGCCATAGGGAGCAGACTTGCCCTATTCTACCACAGATGGGTCGAGATAACTTCGGACAAGTGGGTCCTAACCATTGTTCGAGAGGGGTGCTACCTGGATTTCCTCCGAAACCCTATGAACAAGTTCGTGGAATCCCCCTGCCACGACCCCTCCAAGAGGGTGGCAGTGGAAGCTACACTGACCAGATTACTGGCCCTCGAGGCTATAACCCCAGTACCTCCACAAGAAATAAATACTGGGCATTATTCCATTTATTTTATCGTCCCCAAGAAAGAGAGGACATTCAGGCCCATCCTGGACCTCAAGTCTGTCAACCGCCACCTGAGGATTCCCTGCTTCCGCATGGAAACCCTACACTCTGTAATAAGGGCGATACAACCGGGAGAGTTTCTCACATCCCTGGATCTTTTAGAAGCCTACCTACACATCCCGATCCATCAGGAACATCAGCGCTTCCTACACTTCAAAATCCTGGACCAGTTCCGGGCACTACCCTTCGGGTTAGCCACAGCACCACGGATGTTCACCAAGATCATAGTGGTGGTGGCGGCAACACTGAGGAAGGAAGGAATCCTCGTACACCCTTACCTAGACGATTAGCTGATCAGGGCGAAATCCCCAGAGGAAAGTCACCAGGCAACCAACAGAGTCAAAACTCTACTGGAGAGCCTCGGGTGGGTGGTCAACACAAACAAGAGTTGTCTGCAGCCCTCACCATCTCTAGAATACCTAGGAGTCTGATTCAACACCAAAGAAGACAAGGTCAGCCTGACTCCCACAAGGAGATCAAAACTGAGGAACCAGTTACAAATCCTGCTGAGCAAACCTCGCCCCACAGCATGGGATTACCTGCAAGTCCTCGGTCTGATGGCATCCACACTGGAGGTAGTGCCATGGGCACGAGCTCACATGAGACCCCTACAGCGCTCACTTCTATCGCGATGGAATCCACTATCCCAGAACTACGCCGTATGTCTACAACTCCCGGGCAGAGTTCAGACCCAAGTACAATGGTGGCTGCAGGTCAGCCACCTGAGCCAGGAAACAAGACTATCTTCACCAACCTGGACCCTGCTCATCACAGACGCCAGCCTACGAGGATGGGGAGCACACTGCGAGGAGCTAACTGCCCAAGGGCAGTGGAATGCAGAAGAGTCGGGATGGAACATCAATCGCCTAGAAGCACGGGCAGTCAGACTAGCCTGCCTATGGTTCATTCACAGACTCCGAGACAACGTGGTCAGAGTAATGTCGGACAACGCCACAACAGTGGCCTACATCAACCGTCAGGGGGAAACCAGAAGCCAACAGGTGTCTCTGGAAATAGACCCCCTAATGTCGTGGGTGGAAGTGAATCTCCAGGAGATCTCGGCCGTCCACATCGCCGGGAAAGACAACATCACGGTGGACTACCTCAGCAGATAAAGCCTAGACCCAGAGAATGGAAGCTGTCGACCACAGCGTTCCAAATGATAGTGAACCAGTGGGGAACACCAGACATGGACCTTCTGGCAAACCGGTCCAATGCCCAAGTACCCAGGTACTTCAGCCGCAGGCGGGAACCTCAGTCCCAGGGGATCGATGCCCTGGTACAGACCTGGCCATAGGGGACTCTACTATTTGCCTTCCCACTGTGGCCCCTATTAGGCGCTCTCCCTCATAACATGCACCTTTAATGATGTAATGATCTGATCCACCCGCCATCTGAATTTCCATTCCCCCCCTCCTATTCTCCCCCCTCCAGTCCTATCTCACTGTTTTTTTTTTAGTTTGTGGTTAGAAATTTTTTATTACTATTAGGCTGCTTAAAAATTATAGTTGATCAATATGCGCCTCTCGTTCAATTGTTTAATATATGTTCTACTCTGTTCCAATGTCAGTTCGATGTAACAAATTGTTCTACTGTGAACCGGGGTGAAGGCTTATTGCTAAATCTCGGTATATAAAAGTTCTGAAATAAATAAAAATAAATAAATAAATAAATCATTCACAAGATACAGCTACACAGGGGACTAGTACTTCTGGTGGCCCTGGACTGGCCAAGAAGACCGTGGTACGCAGACATGAGAAGACTACTGGCAGGGACCCCCCTGCCACTGCCTCCACACAGGGACCTGTGCCAACAAGGGCCGATCGTCCACGAGGACCCAGCTCAATTCTCTCTTATGGTCTGGCCATTGAGAGGGCTCGCCTGAGAAAGAGTGGATACTCGGGGGCTGTAATTGACACCCTACTCCGAGCATGCAAGTTCTCCACATCTCTAAAGTACATAAGGATTTGGAGAGTATTCGAAGACTGGTGCGAAGACCACGACATCATACCACGCTCAGTCAAAATTCCTGCGATCTTGGAATTCCTACAGAATGGGCTACAGAAGGGATTGTCCCTCAACTCCATCAAGGTACAGGTGGCTGCATTGTCATGCTACGGCACCAAGAGCAAGAGCGACAGCATAGCCTCTCACCCGGATGTTTCACGCTTCCTGAAAGGAGTCCAACACATCCGCCCAACCCTAAAGTGGCTGGTACCTCTTTGGAACCTCATTCTGGTCCTGGATTTCCTAGCAGGAGCCTCCTTCAGGCCCCTCAGCGGACTGTCTCTCCGACTATTGGCTTTGAAGACAGCATTCCTGCTGGCAGTTTGTTCAGCCCGCCGCATTTCAGAACTACAAGCACTGTCCTGCCGTGAGCCATTCCTCAGGCTTACCCCGGGAACCATCCAGCTACGCACGGTCCCTTCGTTCTTCCCCAAAGTGGTGTCACACTTCCATCTCAACCAAACCATCTCGCTACCATCGCCGGATGACTTTAAGAATTCGGAAGAAGCTCGAAGTCTACACCACCTCAACATCGGCAGACTCCTATCCAGATACCTAGAAATGTTGGAACCCGTACGAAAAACAGACCACCTATTCGTCCTTCACAGTGGGAAGAGACAAGGGGAAGCGGCCTCGTCGGCAATCATAGCCCACTGGATCAAAGAAGTCATCAAGGCGGCCTACGTAGAAGCAGGCAAGCTGCTGCCTCTACAAGTCAAGGCCCATTCTACTAGAGCCCAGGCAGTGTCCTGGGCAGAAACCAGGATGTTGTCACCCGCCGAGATTTGCAGGGCGGCGACATGGTCCTCCATCCACACCTTCTCCAGGTTCTACCGCCTGGATGTTCAGGCTTGAGAGGACACGGCATTTGCGAGGGCAGTACTAAGTGGGTCATGGGCAGCCTCCCACTTGGTTCGGGAGTAGCTTTTATACATCCCATTGGTCCTGAGTCCATCTGCTACATGCTAGGAAATGGAGAAATTACTTACCTGATAATTTCGTTTTCCTCAGCATCCCTCCCTCGGCTGCCGTTAATCGTGGAATTCTCAAATGATTCAAGGGTAAGCCATGCTTTCCTTCATTTAGGACACCCATTCTACCGAGTGTCGACGTTTTCTGGTTGAGGGTACTGGCGGTCTCCAGCTATAGCCAATTCAACCAGATCAAGTTATAAAGTTTAACCAAGTTATGAAGTTATTCAAGTTAATCAGTCAGTCACACATATATCCACAATACTTTTCGAGGAGAATACTGAAGAGCTGCACTTCCTGCAGGGGTATATGTACTAGGGCTGACGTCAGATTGAAATCTGATCCGTCTCCAACTGCTATCAGGAGTACACTATACCCATTGGTCCTGAGTCCATCTGTCTACACTAAGGAAAACGAAATTATCAGGTAAGTAATTTCTCCATTATTTTGCTTTCTTGTGCTTAATTACATGGATTGGAACTCTCCTTTTTTAATTTGCTCATTAGTAGTAGTTCACTGCTATATTGCTGTGATTGTAGTTCACTGCTATATTGCTGTGATCTTCTATACTCTCCCAGAGCGAGTATTTTTGAAATGTGCTCTGGGGATGTTATCTATGTGTTCTATGACTAAGACTCCCATGCCAAATGTGGCTTTAATAAAGATGTTTTTCTCAGCTTTTTTCAGTGAGCTCTTCTTTTTTTTTTTTTTTCCCTTTAGGTTGACAAAGCATGCAAATGAAGTGGGTTCTTAGACCCAGGATGCAAATACAGCTGATGAATATTTATTGCATATAGCCTAAAACCAGAACAGCTTGTGACTCTCAAGGAAAACGGTTCACCATACAAAGTCCTGGGGCTACTAGTTTGTTGCAGAAGTGCTGGAAGACCCCCAAGACAATGCTCCACTGCTGTGACAGTCAGTCAAGCACGGAGGAGTTAACTCATAATCAAAGAGGAGGAGGCGGCTCAAATGTCCTTAACAGGCCTTTGCCCTGTTTTATTAATTTCCTATCATAGCTGTTGCTTCACAGATGTAAACATAAATTTCCACGTACCAACAAGGGCAAATTTCCTGGCTGTCACTCTTCTGTTCCTGCGTACAAATGTCATTTCCCAATGGAAAAGTTAAATTAAAAAAAAAAAAATATATATATATATATATATTTCTTTGATAATTAAATGTCTTTGGAAATATTGGTTAGTATAACATGTCAAGTCAGCCCATGTTAATGGAATGGAAACCATTAGTATATATCATGATGATAATAGTACAGTGCAAGCCTATGCAGAACACAGATAATTAGGATGGAAAAAATATATTGATGCACCTGTACGCCACATCATCTGATCTTATTGGATTACCATGGCAAACTGAAATGTGGCCTCTGAAAGCTTGCTCCAACATTGGCACATGACAATGGAATAACAATGCTGATTTAAGTCGAGGGATACAACATTAGGAGGGCAATATGATGGTAAGTAAGTCAATGCCAGTGCGACTTGGAAGAATGCATGTTAGGAAATGTTTATGATATGCAGATCTGTAGAGATTGTGTTATGATGCCAAATTAAATTGGCAAGGGCTAACTCAATTTCATAGCAGATAGCACAAAGTTTAGCCCTGCAAAAGGCACGGACTAATAAGCAACTTGCTGCTAGAGCTACACAAGGCTAAAAACCTTACAGAATGAAGGGTGAAGCTTGCAATAGTTATTGTTATTTACTGAGCAATAATATAGTCACTGGAGGCTACTTTTTTCTCTAGCATTAGGGAAAATATAGTATTTTTATTTTTCCATGACTGGAGGGGTTAGTGAGTTAGGGGCTGGAACATCAAGAAAAGGTAGTGAATGTCAACTGTAAGTGCGAATTTACTTCATCTTGTGGGCTTATATTCCAACCCTAATGTTGTTTTAATGTAGTTTTAAGTGCTTGATTCTGTGAAGCTGAAAATGTTTACAGAGGAGAATGCTGCAAGTAGATCCTAATGACAGCAATATGTTTGAAATTAATTAATTTTTATAAAAACATGAGTGGTAAGACATTAAAATATGTAGAAAACCAAGATAGAAAATTGCTGTTAATTCTTTTCAATTAGGAAGAAGAGGCATTCACTAATAAACAGACAATAATATCCTGAGTTCTTGGAATTTTTGGCATTACAATGAAAATCTCCAGAAGTTTTCTTCTGAGGGTTTAATTTACAGGTGACAGACAAATGCGATCTTTGACTGTCAATACGTGTAGATACCAAAGGGAGGGGGATGCTAGGGGACTTCCTAACACCTTTGAAATGTGTAACTTCAACTAATTGATAGTCTGTGGTGACAGTCTTTCTAATCAGTGATGCAATGTTCTGCCTTTTGGGATTTGACATACCTCCTCTCAGCAAATTCAGCTTAGTTGAGTCCTAAAGGTCCTCCACAGCTGTTTTGTCTCAGAATTACTAACCTGATGCTCTTCTTCCTTTGGATTCAGAAAAACATAAATAATCTCTGACAGCTGTTCTGGCACTTTTTGCTATAAGTAAGCTCGAGTTTATGAAGCTCTAGCAGAAAATTGACAGTTTGCTCTTGCTTCTCATTTTCTTATTGTAGGGTGAATCAGTAGCTGTCCTCAATAAATCTCTGTATAATTTCTCTGCAAGTCCAGTTCCTTGTCACCACATGCAACAGCTGCCACGAACTTCCTTTCAAACTGGTGGCAGATAAGTTTCAAAGATTTAATCAGACAAAATCTATCACTTTAGTCATCTTTGACTGTGGAAGGTTTGTTGATGGCAATGCAAGATGACATGCGGAGAAGAAAACTCGATGTGTTATGTAACAGATTGGCTCATTTATGCCTGGAATGCTTGGATGGTATCAGTCATTGTTTATTGCATAAACAATAATAAAATACTGTTCTATAAACAATTAGGTTGGACGAGTTTGGTGAGAGATGCCAGCTTCTAAATGATCCCTGCCAGAAAATCCCCCAAAAAACAAAAACAAAAAGCCTACTTGTTCGTAAATTAGCTCAGGGAAATGCATTCAATTGTCTCACTGCCAAAATAATTCATGTTGTAAGACATACTTTTCTGCTCTACTCAACTTCCATATGGCACCTAGTCTTAAGCAATTTTGATTCTCTTATTTCTAATTCACTTTCTGGTCTCTAGATATTAGCAGATCATTAATTGTCCTCAACAATGAGGCTTGTGTGTGTATTAGTTAAAAGTTGAAATTTACGTTGTTTTGATTTGATGCTCTGTTTATTAGAGCGTGCTAATCATGCTACCTGATTACTTGTTTAATATATGGTTGTTGTCCAAGTCATATGGGTTTGAAGTGAGTGTCTGAGAATCTGTAGCACAGATTCATTGAGGAAGCTATTTCTAGGACTGGTTCTGTCGTGCTTCCTGATCACTAGACTTCATTAGAATGATGCCACACTTTCTAGTTCCCATTGGCTCTCCAGAGGCTAGATTGGATAGGCTAGCATACTTAATTTCCCATTCCTGCTTTTGCCTTTGCTAGTTCAACAACCCAGAGAACCATTGTTTTCTTTTCCTATGGGTCATTTACTCATGTTTGGATTCCATTGTTCCTGTCTTTGTTGCTACCTCCAGGTTGCTGCTGCTTCTGTCCCTGGTTCTCTCCCTTGAACATTTGGCAACCGATCTTGGCTTGACTTTCTGATTTTGCCTTGCTTTCACAACCTGATGTGTGCCTGTTTTGGGTTGCTCTGCCTGACCTGCTTAACTCTTCTGTGTGAACTTTCATAGCTTGAACCTGGGAGTTAGAATAAGTATTGGTCTTGTAGTAATCAGAGTTGAAGATTAGAAGCCCTGTAATGACTTACCAGTGGAGATGTGGAAGCTAGGACCTTTTGCAGATTTTGGGCATGCTTGGGACAGATATGGAGGGCAGTAGTGGGAAAAGGGCTGCAAAGTGAGGTAGAAGACAAGATGGGGGCTGGAGTTGGTGTTTGAGTGCAAATAGGAATGTATATGCTTACTTACCCAAAGTAGAAAAATCTCAACTGGGTAGATTGAATGGTCTAATTTGGTCTTTATCTGCTATCATCTAACATGCTCCTACACTGTAGACCTAAGATAACATGGGTAGTGGGGTCCAAAAATCTGTTCCGCATTATAAGTGAACCTGTTATATCACATGTATATATTTTGCTGTAATAGATAAGAAAGATGTGGTGATCTTCTACTGTGGAATTTTTTGGATGCCATTAAAAAAAATCACGGAAATAAAGGTTTTATTGCTAAGAACAAAAATGCTAAGAAAACACCTGCATTCTTTTTTTCCAGTTTTATTACATTTTATGAAACAATTTCAGCATATGAGACAAATGGCAAAATAACAATTATGCAAAGGAAAGGAAAACCATATGCATGTATTAACATCCCCTCTGAACCAGAGGAGAAGCCAAATAATGCCAGCCTTGTCCCCAGCTGTAGCCATAATTATACAAGTTACTTTTCCTTAAAGACTCACCCACCCCTCCACTCCATCCACACAGATCCCTCTCCCCCTCCCAAAAAAACATTCTAAGGCATAGGGGTAGATTTTCAAACCGTGCGATTTGGCCTACTTTTGCTGGCGCATCAGGCGCAAGCAAAAGTACGCTGGATTTTTAGTAGATACGCGCGGAGCTGCGCGTATCCGCTAAAATCCGGGATCGGCGCGCGCAAGGCTATGGATTCTGTATAGCCGGCGCGCGCCGAGCCGCGCAGCCTACCTCCGTTCCCTCCGAGGCCGCTCCGAAATCGGAGCGGCCTCGGAGGGAACTTTCTTTTGCCCTCCCCTCACCTTCCCCTACCTAACCCACCCGCCCGGCCCTGTCTAAACCCCATCCTTACCTTTGTCGGGGGATTTACGCCTCCCGGAGGGAGGCGTAAATCCCCGCGCGCCAGCGGGCCGCTAGCGCGCCGGGACGCGACCTGGGGGTGGGTACGGAGGGCACGGCCACGCCCCCGGACCGCCCGGGCCGTAACCACGCCCCCGGCCCCGCCCCCAAAACGCTGCCGACACGCCCCCTAAACGCCGCGATGACCGGGCCCGCCCCCGACACGCCCCCGACACGCCCCCTCCGAAAACCCCAGGACTTAGGCGAGTCCCGGGGCTCTGCGCACGCCGGTAGGCCTATGTAAAATAGGCTTACCGGCGCGCAGGGCCCTGCTCGCCTAAATCCGCCCGGATTTGGGCGGATTTAGGCGAGCAGGGCTCTTAAAATCCGCCCCATAGTCTTACACCATATTCTAAACAAAATCTCACAAAAGACTTCCAGGAGTGCAGTGCAATAGAACAATATCCACCTAGCAAACAGACCAGTATAGAAATAAATGGATATAACTCCATACCGAAATGCTTGTCTGCTGACCTAACCCAAAAGGTACTTATAAAAATATCAAACTTATACAAGAAATGAAAGTAGAATAGTGAGATAGATGACACATTTATTCACTGGTCCCTCTATTAATTCTTAACCGTTTAGTGTAAGGCATCCAGACCTTCTCAAATCTGGTCAAAGAACCTGATCAATTGCAGTTAATTTTCCCATAACAAACACTTTGTAAAGTCTTCTCTGTATTGATAGCAAACAGGGAATCTCTGTCAAATGCATTTCAGTGAGCAACTGATTTGGGATCCCCAACAAAAGCAATTTTGGATCCTTTACCATGGATTTTGCCATAAGGGATTGAATAAATTAATATTTATTTAATTTAGCTTTTTACATTCCATTTTTGGAATACTGTAGATATTTTCCTATCTTCAGAGGGCTTGCAATCTAATTTTGTACCTGAGGCCTAACCACTAGGCTGCTACTCCACACCCCATAACTTCTCTAGTTCAGTGCACTCCCACCATAAATGAAGGAAAGTCCATCTTTCCCTCCAGCCCTGCCAATGCTCTTCTTTAACAACCGGAAACATTATATGCAACTTAACTGGAGTCAGATACCACCTGAAAAATATTTTATAACCTGTTTCCATTAATGTGGCAGAGATAGAGCATCTTTTCACAGCTAAAAAATACTGCTACCATTCCTTTTCTTCTAGGGACACCCCCAAATCTCATTCCCATGCTCTAATATGGGAAATCAAATCAGCATTTAAAACCCCATAGATTTTTTAAATGGGTCTTCTAAGTTTGTCAGTTTGGTCACAGAAACCCTCAAACTGCGTCTTCCCTTTCCTGAGATCAGAAACAACCCTCTTCTGGTTCACAAAATGTAACAACTGAAACAAAGCAAATATGTCCTTATTTTACAACAAATATTTTTCCTGGATTTCTTTGAGAGACATTACACCAAATCCTCCCCAAATCTGCTCTAATCTAGTTATCCCTAAATTCTACCAGTGAGAAAAGGAGGCTAGATTAGTACCTGATGGAAATTTGGAAACTTTTTTAAATAAAAAGGAAGAACGATAATAGAAATTATTTTCTGCCACTAACTTAGGTCTCCATTTTCTCCAGATCTCTAAAGTTGTGCAAGAATAGATTGAGAGATCATTCATCTGTACAGATCCTCCCTTCCAGGATTTCATTTCAAGGGCATATTTCTCTGCGCACTGGCGTTCTATCTCAACCCAAGGTTTAATACCTTTCATTTTATGCCAATCAATGAGAGACCATAACTGGGAGGCTGCAAAATACCACTTCAGATTGGGAACCCCCAATCCCCCCCCCCCCCCCAGTTTAGATTGTTATAGCACACACTTCCAAATAGGAGTATGGTCTGACCATGTGATACTACCTATACCCTCATCTACTGTCCTGTCAACCAAAGTTTTATTGATTAGAAAATAATCCAGTCTTGAATAAAACAGGTGAGCTTTGGAGAAGAAAGTATAGTTACGAAATGTCGGATGTTTTAGATGCCAAATATCGACAAGCCCCCTATCCAACATAATTTGTTTAAGGGCAAAATGAGAAACCCAGGATCCCACTGCTTTCCTTTTAGAATTATCTAAAAATGGATAACGAGTAAGACTGAAATCTCCTCCATTGATCAAGTGGCCCAAATAGGGCATAATATCTGAGATCTTATTTAAAAATGAACCTTGTCCAGTATTGGGGGCATAAATGTTTACCGTAGTAAATAAAGTATTATGTACTACCAAATTAACTGCAATAAATCTCCCCTCCATATTTTTCAAGGTAGCTTTTACATCCACTACCGATTGTTTTGAGAACAAGATTCCCACTCCACATTATTTATGGTATATTGATACTAGTATTGTGTAGGAAAATGTTTTCTACACAATACTAGTATCTAACTAACCCTTCATTGCGCCATCTAAGGTGAGTCTCCTGGCAAAAGATCACCGAAGCTTTTAAATGTTCTATTTCCTGAAAAAGTAGATGCCCCTTGCCAGAAGAATTCAGCCCTTTTGTATTAAGTGAAATAATCTTTGTCTTCATAACAAAAAGCTAGATCTCTCCCCAACCGTGCAATGAGATCCACTAATGCCCTTCGTTCCCCAACCAAATATTAATGATTCCCAATCAGAATCATTTGTGAATTAACATGCCCACTTACATATCTCCATTAAGAGCTTCAGACATAATAAGGAAAAGACAGTGAGAGCCAAAGGGCAAACCATTGGCTAAAGACAACCCTGCATATATACACAGTCATTCAGGCTGGATTCTCCTGTGAAAAAGACAGCTGGGCAGCAGATCCACTCACTTGATACTTCAGTCTCTTTCCTCCATTCACTACTCTCTGCCATTTAGAAGGTGTCATCCCCACTCTCACAGATATGGAATCATGAGGACCAGATGTTGCTTTAACAATGTCCATCCCAGCGGGCTTCATAATCTCTACCGCTTTGGGCATCGTGCGAACCTTGGAGGTGACCCCCCCCCCACCCCTCAATAATGAAGCTGAGCACAAATGAGAAGAGCCATAGATATCACATGTTATGGTTGCGCAGCTCTGAAAATTTAAAGGAATTCTATCTCCTCTTGCATATGGTGATTAATGATAGATCCTGGAAAACCTCCACTTTATGAACCCTCCAAGTGATGGGTGCATGTTTTCGAGCAGCCAATAATAGTTTTTCCTTTATAGGGAATTTGTGAATGAAAACCACGAAGTCTCTAGGCAAATTGCCTCTGTGAGTCTCCAGAACCCAATGAGCTCTTTCCAATTGCACCTTCGGAAACAGTCTCTTGAACTTCAGTGCCCAGTAGTAACATACAAATGCTGTCTATTACTTAAAAGTAATCTCCGAAGTCCAAGCTCTCAGGGACCCCCCGGAATCTTAAATTAGCATGCCTCGATTGGTTCTCTAAGTCTTCAAGGCAATCATGAATCTCTGCCTGGTGATACAGCCATTTTATCACAGGCTTCTTGAAACTGCGTCATCTCTGCAGCATTATCATTGAGTCTCTGCTCTGCTTCTTCCACTCGTATCCCCAGTTCGAGCAAACCACTTTTTATCTCAGTCATGGTGTGAAGGATCTCCTCCTTGATTGCTAGCACAACGTTACACAGCTCCTTGAACCACTGCTAGAATTCTCACTGAGATGGTGTCTCACCCGCATCAGCCATCTGTGCACCAGTTTCCACCTCCGGTGCCTCTCAATCAGCAAACGCCTCACTGTCTAGGCTCTTAGCCCCATGCGCTGGCCCACCGGCATAATAAAACTGCTTTAAGTCAGTTTTCTTCTTCTGGGTCACTATCGTCATTTTCAGCAGGCTCTTTCCTCTTGGAGGCTGCAGAAGGTAAATCTAACAAATTGCTAAAACTTGTGGATGATTATAGATTTGGTTGGGAGCTAACAGCTCAAGCAGCCATTGCCTGCAGTGACGTAACTTCTTCCTCACCTGCACTCTTTCATTATTGATTTAAAAAAAATCATGAAATAAGATATGAGAATCTATCAGAGTTGAAAGATGTGAAACTGGGAGCTAAACTTTGACTGTGTTATAAGCGATTTCACATTATATCGAGCTGTTACATTGGGTTAAAAGTGTATGTCTATTTCGTAGTATTTCTGAATTACAGCTTTGTGATGCTGTCATATCATATAGCATTTATGATGTCAGAATATAAAATAAGAATTACTATATTTAGTCATACCAAAATTCCATCTAGCCTGGTATCCTGTCTCTGATGTGAAAATTAAACAAAACTAAAACATCACTGTAAAAATGGAGCCCTTGAAATCTGTATTAGGACTTAGCGTTTTTTTGCCCTTGAAATTTGGCAGGTACACAGTTTATAGAAATTGCCAATAAAGCATTGTCAGAGCTTTTTAACGTATGAGATTAACAGTGGCATCTGACGGATGAGAAGAGTGTGGAGACATATTTTCCTCTTCAGGGTGAATGAGATATGTGTTCAGATGCATTTTTAAAGTCAAAATTAAGCTAACAGCTTTGTGCATTGTCATCTGTCATGGAATGATGCAATGCAGTTACTATGTAATGAAGGTCAGTAAACAAGTTGCAGATGATAACTGGTCACATATGTATTGTTAATCAAGTAAAAAAAAGTAATCAAGAGTTATGCTGCCTTCATCAGGAGAATGTAGAATGAGCGACTGATGAAGTTGCTGAAAATAAAAAGTAAATTTGTTTGGGTTAGAACATCATTTGTTTTATAGGGGTAATTTTCAAAGCCATATACCCACATAAAACCCAGTTTTATGTACCTAAATGGCCATTCTAAAACGGACCCAGACTCAGTGCGTGTAAAAGTGTTAAGTATAACTCAATTTCACATGTGCCTTTTTGTGCATTGAGGAGATGCATTCCAGGGTTCAGAATTGGGGCAGCATGGACGCTTATGTGCATAATTTTTTATTTTAAAAAGTATGCATGGAAGAGGCAGTGTAACTTTGTATGAGCAAAGGTATGTGCGCACTTAGCTAATTAGCTGAGTATTTTCAAAGCAAACTCTTGCATGCAAGTTCGTTTTGAAAATACTTGGTAACGTCTATATATACAATATATACATAAAGGTGAATTTTAAAAGCCCCCCCCCGCTGCGCATATCTCCCTCTGCATGCACATCTCAAGTTTTCAAAATGGGGCAGGACATGGGTGTTTCAGGGCGTGGCCAGGGGATGTGCGCATAAATTCCTACATGCCTGGGTGTGCTCCCAGATCCCCTGCTGTGTAAGTTATACCTCATCCCTAGCAGAAGTAAAAAAAAAATAAATTAAAAACTAGCCATACCTGAAGGGGGGTTTGGAGGATCTAAATGTTAATTGAGCAAACTGGTGGACAAACTGGAGAAACTGGCAATGGCATGGATGTGTGCCCCTTTTAAAATTCCCTGTCTTAAGCGGTAGAAGTGGGATTTGTGCGCCTATTTACAATTAGATGCAGATGTGCGCACGTCCAGGCTATTTTATCCCATTGCGCGCAAGTTATAAAAAGGCCATGTCTTTGGGTGAGTACTGGCACACGCTCCAATGCTGCGCCTACTCACAGATACGAAAGTTACTGCTTAGACTTTACTGCTAAATGAGCAATTATACTATTACCTGTAAACCGACATGATGTGTCCTACGAATGCCGGTATATAAAAAGCGTTAAATAAATAAATAAATAAATAAATAAATAAATATACTAGAAAAGTTGTAAGCAGATGCAATGCTGGGATTAGAGGAAGGGACAAGCAGAGCACCTGCCTTGGACATCACAGGCTATTTTTTTTTAAGTATTAAACTTGATTACATGCCTTCTGTCCATACAAGCATCAAAGGGTGGAACCAGGACTTCAATATATAAAAACCATACCACCCCCATCCCGAGGCCTAATTCCTTGCTAAAACAACCAAGAAATAAAATTAACAAGGTATACAGAACGCTTTCACCAAATTTAAAAACTACTCAGTTATAATATCCTTCTTGAACTAATCAAATGCAGGACATAAAAAGTCATATCGAGTCAAGCAAACATTCAGCCAGACTGAGTAAACAACCTGGACTTTACTTGCTTTCTGAATTGTAAATATTCAGTTTCTAGGTACTCGGGTGACTGTGGCTGCATATGAAAAATTTGCTTTGCAAAAGTCCCATCACCCAGCAGCAGCCTTGGTTTCACAACATATCCTGCCTTTTGAGGTAAAAAAAAATAAATTAAAAAACAGTCTAACTTAATACCCCAAAAATGACTGCCACGTCAACAGGTCATGCAGCATAAGTATTTCCCTTTGTCCTAGACAGGTTTGAAGGAGGCTCTGCAAAAGGAAAGTATTTGTCCTGCATGGCTTATTGAAGTGATAGCTGGGTGGTTGGGGTTTTTTTTTTTTTTTTTTTTTTTGCTGTATTAAGTGTGGAACGTTTTTGAGATTTTTTTTTACCCCTCAGGCAGGATTTATTCCAAAACAGTGGCTGAAACAGCCTTTACTCTCAAGTAGATGTAAGAGACGTTGGTGCCATCCCATCACATGTGCCAGCTGTGTCAGGAAAGTGAGCATTTGATGTGATTTCATTGCATTCACCAGCCATGAGTTTCTCTTCAATAAATGGGTGGGCCCGAGCCAGATGCCCGGGGTGACTTGGTGGCACGTGCTGCTCAGCCTGAGATGGAAGCTGCGTGGTCTTTCATTGTGTCCCGGCCCTCCCCAGCCCTTTCCTTCTCTGTGCGTCAGCTGGTGATGACGTATGGACATGGAAGGAGCAGGAATGACGGGCAACGGTGACCTCCTGCTGACGTCTGCACCACTTTAAATCCTTTGTCCTCAGCCGAGCCCATCCCTTTGTGTTTCCGGCCAGTGTTTCCCCCCCCCCCCCTCCTACCCTACAGGTTATGGTCTCCTCCCCCCCTGAAGCCTTTGCACATATCAGCGGGCAAAGGTTGGTTCGCAGCGGTGAGTGGAATACATGAATGTTTTTATGCTCTTGGCTACGGATGTTTCTGGGTGAGAGAGAAGATGGTTATTCCGGCAAGCATTTTCAGTTGAGTAATCTGTAAATGAGAGTTCCAACCAAGGCAATTAGTTCCTTAGTAGATTCTCTTATTCCTTAACTTCTTACTACTTTTACTTGGTTAATTTTTAAGAATGTCAGATGTCATTGTTTTAGATGGGGACTTTTATAGTGTATATGGGAAACGTTTTTCTTGTTCTTGTTTGCCTATTTATACTGATTGTATTTTTTTCCTCCTTTGGTTTTTAAATGTTTTAATGTGAACCGTAAAGATGGACTTTGTCTAGTTAACGGCATATAAAACTGTTTTAAATAAATAAAAATAAATATATGCTTGGCATCTGGTGAGGCGTACATGTATTGGCAAACAATGCCGGAATAAATTTGGTTGCATGTGGCTCACGACATGCTGTTAGTCAGTGGACATTGCCTGTTATTTTTCCATTGCTATGTTGTACACCTTTATTATATGCGCTAGTTAGCAGACAGTGTTAGAAAGTGGTTCTCTGTTTATGTAATGGCTTGAATTGAAATGTTGCAGCTCTAGGTGGCGGGTTCTAGGTACCTGGGCTGGTGGGGAAGTTTTGAAATGTGGCTGTAGCTTGTTACACTGAAGTTGAACAGCCACTTGGCTGACATTAAGGGCACATGGCCAGAAAAGGGTGAGTCCCAATCCTGGGAAGTAAAGTCTATACAGTATATACAATGTACACATAAACGTCCTTTGCTTGGAAACATGATGGGGGTGGGAAGGGGAGTTGGCTGTAAGGTGCTGCCTTCCTCGAGGCTGTGGTGGGAAGTAAAAAAAAAAGGGGGGCGTGGGCCCAGTTATTCGTGATAATTTGATTTTGTGTTATCAAATCAAGCTGTGGACGTTACCTCCATGTAATTTCTCTTGGGGTTCGTTCATTTGCGGCGGGCGTGCGCAGCGGGGCAGAACATGTGAAAGTCGTGACTGCCAGTGCCATTGCTAGTTTTGTGCTCATATTATTGCTAAGTTCAGGACATTTTCTGGTTGGAGGTACATTTTTGAGGAGCGGTTACCTTTTGCTCTGCCTAGCAGAGCTGTGGTTTGATGTGTGAATCTGTAAATTTGAAGGCCATCAGGTATGTCTGACAAAGTTTGTTGAATTTACTGTCTCTTAGTTGTTCATTTATCTTTTGAAGTCCTTTGAAAAGGGGGAGGTGGGATCTTGAAATTTTCCTATAGCACATTTTATATTTGATTGTTGAAATGTGTAGATGTATGCAGGGACGGATTTAGATTTTTGTCACTCCTAGGCACTGTTGGAGGTGTGTCCCCCCCCCCCCCCCAGAAAGGACATTACCAATGAAATTAACACTGACCAACTTAAAATAAAAATAAAGTAATAGTGCTTCTCAACCTTTATTTCATTTCACACTTTCAAGTTTGCTCAATCCTTGTGGTAAACCAATTCAGCCCGATTCTCACCCTCCTTCCCCTTCTGTCAGCAAGAGGATAGCAGTACTTTTTTACCTGTGTGCCTCATTCTGGCTGCTTCAATCTGACATCTGAACATGTGCACCCAGCTGATTGCTCGGCTCCACTCATTCAAACCTGAGATTGAATCTGGCAGAGTCTGCCCACACAGGTAAGAAGTGCCGTTCACCTCCCAGTGGGAAGGAGGGTAAGGATACTGGGTAAATGAATCTGGGACATTTTGTTCTGGGGGGTGGGGGGAAGGACAGTGGACTGTCCCCCATGGAAAATTATATTAATCTAGTTTCAAGCACATTTTTCAAGTTCTGTTACCACAGAATATTTCTGAGCACAATACAAAAGCCTCTGTATTGGTGGGCATGTCCTACATACAAGAGAATTAATTACATTTATTTATTTAAGATTTTTATATACCGGCATTCATGATACAATCACATCATGCTGCTTTACATTTAAACAGGAGTGCAATATATACAACAAACTAACCTGGTAGTGTAGAAGGAGGCAGTTACAAATAACAAGGAGGATAGAACTGGGAGAAGAGAAGTAAAGGCAGTTACATGCCAGAAAAAGTCAAAATTAGCCAACAAAATCCAATTATTCTCATGATTCACACATGTTCAAGTCAGGGATTTTGAACTGTCCTAGGATATTTCATACTGATGCATTAATATTCTCTATATAGCAGTAAAGTTTCCAACCTTTGTTTTCTCTGGCTTGATGTCTGGCCCTAAAACACTTATTAGGAAAACAAAATAAGCCAAGCTGCTATAGACTCCCTATACAAAATGTACTGGCTAACAGAATACCTCGCTGTGGTCACACATGCAGAACACAGACAGACCCTCATCAAATATAGAATAAGGACACATAAAGTATAAATACAAGTGTGCACACAAAAAAAATGAACAGGAAAATGCAAGAAGCCTGACTGTATCAGTGCACATACAATGGAAAAACAGAAACATTGCCATTCCTCACACAGCAACAATAAAATAAAAAAAAATATAAAATGTCAATAGTATCACTAAACTAATAAAAATATTTCAAAATAGCTGATAAATTGAACCGATAATTTAAAACTCATAAAAATGTTTAAAAATTTCACAAACACAAGAATATATTTCAAAACAGCAAACATCTCAAGTAATGCCCAATAATAAAAATGAATACGGATTAAAACAAAATTCCCCATTCTCTATACCTAGAACTTTAGATCCCAGTCATGCAGAGATTATTGTGGACTAGTCAGGGATGGAGGATGTGCAGACTTTATCCTATTTCTCTCTCATATACTCACGCAAATTCATTCTCACTCATATGCTCATGGACTATCTCATACACACACATACTCGGGGCATTACCCGGCAGAAACTAACAGGAAGTATGAAGTAGAGACACTGAAGTTTATCTGACTAATAACTGGTATGGACCTTAACTCCAGAAACTTGTTCAAAATATTTTTAAACTCAGCTGTCATGCAGGTACTTGCTCTCAAGCAGGTTGTTTCTCCTGTTGATATCCATGGCATTTGTTACATTCAGATTTCTGTAAATAAGAGTTTTGCCTCAAATCCAGGATGAAAGAAGATGGCTGCTGCTACTGGGGTCTAGACTGATCTAGTAGGATGTGTAATTAAATGTATCTTGTGTTCCATCAGTTCCCTTGATTGAAACCAGTTTGAATTGAGCTTGAACTTATAATGAAATAAGTCCTTCTCTTCAAGTGTCTGCTGATAAGGTAGAGCGTACGCTATGTACAATCTTTACCTTCACTTTGAAGCTCAGCATAAAACGTCTTTTGGTTTGCGCGACTGCCTCCAAAGCCAAAGATATAGTAAACTGAGTTAGTATAGTATGAAGAAAATACAGTTATTGCAATATATGCAGCATAAAATCTGAGCTCGTTTCTCCCAATGCTGAATCTTTTTCACCTACAAACTGTTAAAACAATAACTGCCTGGTTCATCTTGTTTGTACTAAATTTACTTAATTATAACAGGAAATTTTTCAGCATATATTAAATAATGTAATGTTATGGGTAATTGAATCTATAATTTTGTTTGTGTTATTGCATTAAATAAATCAACACTGAAAAGTCTATTTTCTATATTCATAAGCATGTATCTCCTTCCAGTGAATCAACTATTTCGGTGACCTTGTGCATGCTATACAAAGCAATAACCACCACAGACACTGAGAATGTAACACAGGGTCACCTATATTACTGATCTTAGAGGAATATTTAGATAAATGAAATGCAGAATCATGTACATGTTTATGTGCCACACTGCTATGAACCCCCTTGTGGCTTAATGCTCTTCCCTACAGAATGCGATAAAATATGCAAATATAACATTTATAAAGTATTCATGTATGGCTGCATATTGCAGATAGGCAAGTCAATCTATACACCAATAGCCAGTATGTGTGGATGCAATGTTAGAACATTTTCCATTCTGGAAGAAACATGGGTGGGATGCCTTTGTGATTTAAAAAAAAATATAAACTATACATCCCAGATTTCAGTAAAAAATGTTTAGGATGTGAAAAAGAAAGTCTATGTGACTGCCATGAGAGTGGCTGCTAAGAATATGCCTGATGGTACTGCAGTGCTGTCAGCATTGGCAGGAGACATAGACCAGTCTTTCTCAAGCTGGTCCTAGAGTACCCCTCATCCAGTCTAGTTTTCAGGATATCCACAATGAATATGAATGAGAGATTTGCATGCACTGCCTCCATTTCATACAAATCTATCTCATGCATAGACATTGTGGATGTCCTGACAATGGCTGGAAGGTATTTCCAGATCGGCTTAAGAAACATGAATAGACATGGGGAAAACTGACCCACTGGCTTAGTGGCTGTGTTGCATGTTCCAGTGCAAGCGACCTGGGTCCATTTCTCAAGCGAGTTCTCTTCCTTTCAGGTCAGCCAGAGCCGGAACCATAGCCAGAGCCAGGACTGGGGATGCTGCGGTGGCAGCACTCACAGTCCCTGGGAGGATGTCCTACTCATTGCTCAGGTTACATGACTGCAGGGTTCCAGAGGGAGCCCTGGTGAGTGACTCCTCAATTCTCTTTTTTTTTTTTTCTACTTTAAATTTTCTCAGGTAATAGAAGGACCAGGGGGCACTCCATGAAGTTAGCAAGTAGCTCATTTAAAACAAATCGAAGACAATTATTTTCACTCAGCGCATAGTTAAGCTCTGGAATTCATTGCCAGAGGATGTGGTTACTGCAGTTAGTGTAACTGGGTTTAAAAATGTTTGGATAAGTTCCTAGAGATTAAATCCATAAACTGCTATGATGGTAATTAATAAGCAATAGTAACTTGTGATTTATCTAATGATTCGGAAGTTGCCAGGTACTTGTGACTTGGATTGGCCACTGTTGGAAACAGGATGCTGAGCTTGATGGACCTTTGGTCTGACCCAGTATGGCATGTTCGTATGTTAACCCCTGTGGACCCTTAGGGAATGTAATTTTCAAATTGCCCACATAGCATGAAAATCTGTGTGCAGCTTGTACATGCAAACTTTACTAAACCAGATGGTATACATCCCAGAGTGCTGAAAGAACTGAAAAATGAAATGGTGGACCTGCTATTAGTAATTTGCAAACTCGTTAAAATCGTCTATGGTTCCCACAGAGTTGCCAGTGTAATGCCAATTTATTAAAAGGGATCAAAGTGCGATCCAGGAAACTACAGACCATTGAGTCTGGCATCTGCGCCATGTGAAATGGAAGAAACTATCATAAAGAATAAAAATGCTAAACATATAGATAAGCATAGTTTAACGGGACAAAGCCAACATGGATTTAGCCAAGGGAAGTCTTGCCTCACAAATCTGCTACTTTTTTTTAGGGTGTAAATAAACATGTGGATAAAGGTGAGCCAGTTGATATACTGCATCTAGATTTCCAGATAACATTTGACAAAGTCCCTCATGAGAGACTGTAGATTAAAAAAATTATGGGATGGGGCAGTGTCCTATTGTGGGTTGGGAAGTTGTAAAAAGATAGAAAGCAGAGAGTAGAGTAGGGCTAAACGGTAAATGTTCCCAATGGAGAAAGGTGAATATTGGAGTGTCCAGGGATCTGTTCTGAGACTATTACTTTTTAATATATATTATAAACAAATTGGAAATGGGAACAAGTGAGGTAATCAAATTTACAGATGAAACAAAATTATTCAAAGTTGTTAAATTACAAGAGGCTTATGAGAAATTGCAAGAGGTCCTTGCAAAACTGGGAGACTGTGCATGCAAATGGTAAAAGAAAATGTAATGGGGATAAGTGAAAAGTGATGCATTTAGAGAAGAGTAACCCAGATTATAGCTACACAATGCAAGGTTCTGATTTTCTGCTGCAAGGGGTGCAGGACCTCTGGAACCTGGGGCTGTGGAATTGGAAGCCTGGAACATTTGCAGTGACCTCTGGAGTTCTCTCCCAGGGTCTGCTGGATAAGGTATGCAGATAAGCCTTTCGGTCTTCTGCTGTCATTGATAATATGTAGAAATCTTCTCAGTGTGCAGCAGCAACCAAGAAAGCTAGTAGAATGCTAGGAATTATTAGGAAAGGAATGGAGAATAAAACAAAGATGCCTCTGTATCGCACAATAGTGCGACCTCTTCTTGAGTATTGTGTGCAATTCTGGTCACCATATCTCTAAAAAGATATAGCAGAATTAGAAATGGTATGGAAAGGGCAACAAAAATGATAAAGAGGATGGAACAATTCCCCTATGAGGAAAGGCTAATGAGGTTAGCACTATTCGGCCTGGAGAAGAGGCGCTTGTGGGGAGATATGATAGAAGTCTATAAAATGAGTGAAGGGAATGAGTAAATGTTAATTTGGTGTTTATGCTTTCAAAGAGTATAAAGACTAGGAGACACACAATGAAGTTACTAGGTGATGAAAAAAAATGTTTTTATTAATTTTAAATATAACACACAGTTAAGCTCTGGAATTCATTGCCAGAGGATGTGGTGAAAGCTGTTAGTATAGGTTTGTTTAAAAAAGGTTTGGATTATGGAGGAAAGGTCCATAATCCATTTAGAATGAGTTGCAGAAATCCACTTCTTATCCTTGGAATACCAGTATGGAATCTGTGTACTCTTCGGGATCTTGCCAGGTACTTGTGACCTGGCTTGGCCACTGCTGGAAACAAGATCCTGGGCTTGATGGACCTTTGGTCTGACCCAGTATGGCAGTTTTATGTACTTATGTATTTATATGTACTGAGGATTTTCAAAGCAAACATAAGTTCATTTGAATATTTTTGAGTATGTGGTCAGGTATACTCAGATGCTCTTGTATAGAAACGTCTCCACTTTGTACACTTTCATATATACTTTTTCAAATGGCAAGTCCACCTTCCAAAATGCCTCTGCTCTGCTCAGTTTGTGTAAAAGTACACGTGAAACTGGGTTACATGTGTACTCTTATGTACACAAAGCTCCGAACAATTTTGTAACAACCGTTTCCATGCATAAAACCAAGTTTTATGTGCATGAATGGCTTTGAAAATGACCCCCTAAAATGACAACTATCTCAGCTATTTCCCTGGGTGAATTTATCTGAAAACTGCCCTCCTTAGAACGGCTAAACAGAATGTGTGATAACACAACAGACATACTTGCAGCCACATTAAAAAGGGGTTTCCTCTTAGGGGCAGTGTACAGGTGTAGAAAGAGCCTACGAGGCAGAGGACACAACTTGTCCGCTGTTGCATGGCCCATCATTCACTGGGGGGGGGGGGGGGGGGAATTGGATTGCGATGACAGCCAATGCGGGCTCTGACTTTGGGGTACTGATATGCAGACATAAGGGAAAAGGCACAGGACTGTTTCTACGGTCAAGTCGAAAAGCAAAGCATGTTCAAACAGCACTGTCTGAATTTCCAAGGGCACTCACCCAGTAAAAATGTTACTAGTAGTAATTTGTTATGGTTTGACAGTTGCTCGGTTTTGATTGTAAACATTACTGCTCTTATCATAGAGCTTGGTGATAATTGCATAGAGTGGCAGTTACTACCCTTAAGAGAAACTTGGGGTTAATCTGCATGGCAGATACTACTAGAAGAAGCTCGCTGGGCAGACTGGATGGACCATTTGGTCCTTTTCTACCATAATTACTATGTTACCCCTCCCCAATCAAAATGGCCTGACCTCTGACCCTAGGGCAGAGTTCTTGAGGTTGGGCCAGCTGGGCTGCCAACTGGGGTTGGGTTGGGGCTGAGGCCAGACATCCCAGGGAACTCAGAGCAGAGCATAGGCTGGCTCAGCCTCCTTTGCTGATCTCTGCCATGACTCCTCAGCTCATTCTGCATTCTGTAAAGTTAAAAAAAAAAAAAAGGCCGAACCTGGAAACTTTCCTTGCTTTTGCTTTCCTGTCTGGCCGATGACCTGCTGGCTCAAGCTAGGCAGAGCTAACACTGCTACTTTCCCTTTCGATTTGTATCCTAAATAAAAAAAAAAATAAAAAGACTTGTATGGCTCCAGCTAGGCTCTGGGTCATCTTGCAGCAGCTCAGAAGGACGTCCCCTTAAGAAAACGTTTTTCTTTTTTTTTTTAAACGGGCAACTTCAGCTTTTCCTGAGCAGCCCTATCAGGGATCTCCTTCCCTCAAGTGCCTCCTAAGGGCAATAACAACAACAGAAAAAGAAAGCGGAGCCACACTGCAGCCAAAGCCATGCAGTATTACTCTGCGGCAGCAGTCAGGAGGGCAGAGTCGCAGTACTTATTACTGCGTTATTCCTAGGTCCTCCATCCCTTGCCACAGCAGTGCTGGGAAATGGCGACATTAATTAGGATAACATTGTTATAAGAGTTCTATTCCTGTGCCGAGACCTGAAACTAGTCAAGCTGAAGCCCATCAAATATGTACCTCAGAATTAACAGATGAAAAAGCACGGCTGTATTTTGCCTGTTGAGGCTTGCGTTGGGACTTTTTGGGGAATGAGCCCAGATACTACCCTAATGAAGTACGTATGTTGGCAGCAGTGCACATGCAGGTGACCCTGCAATATTTGCTAATAGTGCACTGTATCCTCCTAGTAGTAGGGTTTTTGCCGTCACAAAAGTTGCATACGCCAGGCTCAGGGTGCACAGTTCAAAGGGTCTGTGTAATTTTCCCTCTAAGGAAAGTCCTTGTTTTTCCGGTGCCCTTGATACAGTGAGGAGAAACTGGAAGAGGATTCTAAAAAACTAAATGGCATGAATAAAACAGCCACCGCTTCTCCCTGATTGAGTAGTATGTCATGCACAGTTAATAACAGCAGCACACACTTAATTGAGAAGGTCTAACCATGACGCATGCAAATTATTTTTAAGTATTTAAATCGGCATAAAATAATCCCTACTTTTTTCAAGGAGAGGCAACTGTGCCAGGGAACATTTTTCTCAGTGTTATCCTTTGCAGAAAGTATTTCTTTCCTTTCCTTTGCTTCTGCCTCTAACAGCTGTACACACTTGACTATCAAGACAAATAAAAACTGTTTTAGAGTGCTCTTTCTGATTTTATTTTGCTGGCAGCCCTATGATTAACAGTATTTGTGAGGCAGCAAATTATCTGCAGTACTAGTCATTCAATTTAACACATTGTGCTTCTGTGCCATTAATTGTAGACGATGTATTCCTAGGGTTAGACGGATAGCAAGTATTTATAATTTGATGTTTTTAATGTGGATATTTGCTTTATAAAAGCATTTATTTACTGGTAGTTGAAATTGGAATATACCTTGTGGCAGGCCCTATAAACGTTTTCTAAAATCATTGGAAAGACATTTGTTTAAGTCTTTCGAGGGACGGCTTTGTCCATCATTTTTCACAGAAGCAGAGAGGAGGCCCTAGACAAAACAGGTCCTTTACAGCAATGTGCAGAAAGCCTCTTGCGAAATGAATTTATGAAAATATTTATTTATTTATTTAGCACTTTTATATACCGATTTTCCAGTAACAGAATTACTAATCAAGTCGGTTTACATTCTAAACAATAACCATGACAAGAGGATGTCTTACAATAAATAGGTAAATTGAACTTGGCTAAAAATAAAAGGGGTTAACAACATAAAGTAACAGAGGTATGGGGCCTAATGTAGGCTGGAGTTACGAACGGGTGTTGGGCATAAGGCTAGGTTTTTAATATTTAATACTTAATATATAATTAAAATAAACATAAGTTTACCACACGTTCACTTTTTTTTTTTTTTTTGTGGATGGCCTCTGAACTGCATGCTTGTCCCTGACTGGTCCAATGCCGTGACCTGCCTTTCTTTCAGTCCACAAATGTTGTAACAAACCTCTCCCGCCACCTCGAACATTGCCCTTTTGTCTGTGGCGGCAGCAGCAGCAGGAGGAAGTATTGGCACCAGATATCACATTCTCTTGCTCCCTGAGACAGACGAGGACGGTGGGAACCAGCAGGGCTAAGTCCAGCGGAAGTCGAAGCCTGCGGTCGGGAGTAGGAGGGCCCAGCTGTGTATTGGCAGGAGCAGGAAGGAGAGGACCACAGAAGCTGCAGGAGCAGGCCCGGTGCCAGAAGGAGGCAGACGACCACGGTGGTGGTGGTGGTGGAAGCAAGAATAGGAGAAGGATTGTGGGAAGAGGTGGAGCATCAGATGGTAGCAGGAGATGGACAGAGGTGGTAAAGAGCCCCAGCGGTAGAAGAACCCTGGTAAAAACTGAATCTCTGTAGGTTGTGATGCCTTTCTTTTAAAGGCTTAAGGAAAAAAGATGATATACTAGTATTTCATGCTAGCTCATAAATGCTTAATGCATGTAATAGTAATTATGTAATACATAAAACAAAATAACATCAAGAGCATAAGTAATCACATTAAAAAACATATAGCCATAAAGATAAGCAACCAAAACAATAAAAACTGATGTTATAATATATGAGCTGCTTCTTCAGAAGAGGCCTGCGAGCAGGGCCGACGCGTCCATTAGGTGAACTTCGGCGGTTGCCTAGGGCGCCGAGCAGTAGGGGGCGCCGAAGAGCAGCCACGTGGTGCCGCAAGTGGGGCCTATCCTGCTCGCAGCAAAGAGAAATTCGGCACCGAAAAGGGGGGGCGGCAGCACAAGGGTCACTTAGGGCATCCAATACCCTTGCACCGGCCCTGCCTGCGAGGTCTCTAAAGCTCGTGCATGAGGAGAAGCTGCCCAGTAGTTAGAGCAATGGGGCTGCGCACCAGGGTTCAAATTCCACTTTCTTCACTGACACTTCTTGTGACCTTGGGCAGCCATTTTATCTCCTGTTGCCTCAAGTACCTACCAGAACGTAAGCTTTCTGGGGAAGGGATTTTATTGTGCCTGAATTCTAATAGTGCTGTTAGCTGCCTTGATCCGCCTTTGGAAAGGTGGACCAAAAGCGATTATGTACCGCAGCATCCTTTTTGTTTGTTCTTTAAAAGGTTTCACAACCTCAAAAGACTTGAGAATGTCCTTAGAATTCTTCTGAGGCCCACCAGTGAGAGAGATTCCCATTCCATGCCTATCGGGGCAGCTCACATGAGAAATACTAGTGCAGTTCTTATTGTTTAGATAGTCATTCTTCATTTTATAATAAAACCTGCAGGCAGTTTTTGCTTGCCTTAGTGTAACCCCGGTGCAGAAGTGGAGAGAAATCAAGGTTAATATGTGTCTGTCTTGGAGTTTTTTTTTAAGTTTGCAGATTTTTGCTTTGAACCACTGGAGGCAGTTTTTGCTGCTGTAGGGGGACTCTTCTATCATCCTCATTTAGGCTTTTGGCATTTATTATATTGTTTGAAATATCACCAACTTGGTTATCCTCTTTATCTTTACTACTTTCTTCTTTTCCATTCACTCTATGGGATCTTTTATCTGATCTTTCTATTTTGTAAATCAGACAACCATAACCATGTTTTATGTATTATGACAATTGTCTGTAATGCTGCTTATTGTTTCTAAAATTGTTTATTTGGAAATACAATAAAAAGATGAATTTAAAATGTTTTAATTTACTGTAATTGAAAAAGATTGCTTTTTGTTTACATTTTATAATTGGCTCAATAACTGACTTTTTAAACAATATGTACATCCTGCTTTAAATATATTTAGCTATGTGTTGATTCAAATATGGCTAATTAACACTGTACCAAACTACTACCAGTACTGCCATTAATCACTGTTATAGTACATTTTTTATTTTAGCAGCATGCCTCAAATAAGATGAAAAGCCCTGAATTTGATTGCAGTACGGTTGTTACAAAATACCAAAATGAGGGCGTGGTGTCTCGGTGCGGTAGATCTGGGCTCAAGTACCAGGCCAGGTCCTCTGCCTCCCTCTCCCCTTCCAGAGCAGCCAGGGCTGGAGATGCCCCCAGAGGCAGACCCACAATCTTTGGAGGAGAGGGACCATGATTGTAGGGATCCAGATGGATCCTGGTGCCTGGCTCCTGGCTGCAGCGGCTGGACAAGAGTTGGGAGGAGATGCAATGATACTGTAATAAAAACAAAAAACAATTCCCCAGGTGGTTGGATAGGATTGAAGGCTCATGGTGCCAGATCCCAGTCTCGGTTCAGATCGTGCTGGAAACCCAAAGGAGCAGGAGGGAACTTGCTGGGGCTCCCTAAAAAAAAAAACCAAAAAACTAAAATGGGATTTCATTGGAGCATTTTTTTTTCCAGCTATTTAATATATTGCACGGAGGGTAAAACCAAATGATTCTTAACAAAAGTGGGAAATGCCTAGGTTGACAACGAACAACATGAAGCCTTCCTATGCAACTTTTTTTTTTGTCCTCCTGCTGCTGTCCTGTGACTATTTCCTCTCTCTGATTTTACTTAATCAAGCCATAAAGACAAATGAAATTGATAGCTGGGGAAGGAAGTATTTTTCCACAGGTCTATATATATAAGGCCAGATTTCCATGAGTCAGATTCAGTTGTTCATGCCAGATGTGTAATGCTACTTATTACTGCATACAGCAAAAAACAGGCCAAAGAATGACTCAGAAAGAGTAAGAAATAAAAAGGCAATCTCATAAGTAAGTCGATTCTGAACATCTACCCAGCATTACTTATTCATGAAATAGATTGTTCATAAAAGCTAGTGCCTTTTGCACTAGGTTTTTCAACAAATATTGTACCAGAGGTCTACTCAGCAACTCGGTTTCTGTTCAGTCCATTTTTACTGCAAAAATTCCAAATCAAACATGTAAATATGATATAGAATACAATATGTTTTCAGAAAAATTTGAAGGATACCCATGAGTAATTTGCTTAAATTGCCTGATTTTTTTTTCCAATACTTTTCAGAAGTTACTTTGCCTTACCGGCTGCTTCATAGGGTTGTCGTCAATGAGGCAACTAGTTATCTCTTTTGTGAAAAACTTTGTAGCAAAACTTCCCATGTAATTTTTCTACTCAACTCATTTGCATAGGTTCCCTATTATGTATGGAAATTGGCATGCTTTAGTATATAGCCTTATATGTGACAGATATGAAATTGTTATAAATATTGCAGAAAAGGTGCCTGTGATGAAAAAAAAGGGGTGTGGTTAGGGTAATTTTCCTGCTACTGCATAGGTATTTTCTGCAATGTGTGATACATTTCTTGCACCCCATGTTATTTTCACATTGCATACTGAATAATCCACTGCAGGTGTGTTATTAACCGAAAAGGTTTTTATTATGAAGGGTGGTTTGGGGGGGGGGGGGGGGAGAGAGAACCTCTGTAGAGGCTTGTGTATAAGTAAACTATACCACTGTAAGAAGGGGCACTAGTAACTCAGGGTGAGGTTTTTGGGGGGGTTGGGTAGATTTTGAGGGACAGTCTTACATGCACAGTCATAGGTACAACAAACAGCACAGTTTCCATCAGTGAAGATTTTATGTGATTTGGAGTGACGAAAGGTAAAAGAAGAGTAAATTTGTACAATTTACTCTCTACCTAGCTTGATTGCAACTAGGTAGAGAGTGCATCAAGCTAGGAAGAGAGAACATTATACAAATCTACTTTTCTTTCACCTTTCATCCCTCCAAATGACAGAGAGGTTCTCTCTCTGTCTATCTCTCTTTCTCTCCCCCTCTCTCTCCTCTCCTCTCCCCTTCCGAACCAGCATTTTCATTGCTGTGCATTACTCTATCCCATGCCACGTTAACCAACCCTCATTTCCATTTACTCCTCCCACTTGAATGTTAATTTTAATTTTGCATATGCATTTTGCGATGTGGTATTTATCGCACATGTTGCGGCGTTATTGTGGGCGTTAGGGCTCTAATGTGCACGATAAGGCCCTAAGTAGTGTACCTGAGAATTTGCAACTTCTACAACGCATGTACTTTTAGCTGCATTGAGAAGAGGTGCTCTTGGGGGGAGGGGGGGTTATGTTTATATTGAGAGAGGAAAAATACACACGTTATTTTCACATCAATGTGTATAAGGTACTCCTTCTTCAGCAAAAATTCTACCCATGCAAAAAGCAGACACGTGAACTTTGTTCCTGAGGCAATTTTCAGATTGAAAATCCTTGCATATTTTCCCTTTGAAAATTGTTACAAAGATTATAAGTGAAAAATACTCTATGGGTTTAGCACTAGTGTCCCCAGACTGAAATTTTCCTCCATAATTTAAAGCAAAACAATGGCAATAGATACTTAGTATTAGTGACAATGAGGCAGGAGTATGGAAGCGCCATGGAGAAAGATACGTACATGATTATGAGGTGAATTTTAAAAGCTCAGCACGTGCATCGTATTGGGGGATGCGCACACAAGTCAGGCTCAAGCACATCTTCCAAATTTTAAAAGCTGCCCAGATGTGCGCACATTTCCTGCTGCGTGAACATTTCAAAAGTTTTCAAAAAGGGCATGGCCAAAAGATGTGCGGGTAAATACATGGCTGGTCGCACGCCCAGATCCCCTGCCTCTGCTCGGGACAAGGTATACATTTACAGAAATAAAACAAAAAATAGCCATACTGAGAGCTTTTAAGGGTCTGGGGTAACTGGCAGGGGTGTAATGTATTCACCCAGAGGGGTTTGGAGGAGGTATCTGGGTGCGTGCCAATGCACACGTGCCAAAGTGCGCCTGCGAGCCGGTTTCAAAGTTACCATCCCTGGTTCTTAAGAACGCATAAAAAAGTGAAAATGTATTTAAGTAGTTATTGGTCTTATGCTAAAAAAAAACAAAAAACAAGGCAATTTATTACTAAATGTTGTTAATTGGGTAAGGGTTTATTTTTGGACCTGGCTCATACGGTTCCTTTTTAATCCGATAAGCAGGGGCTGTTTTTGCCTTTCCGTAAGGAGCTTCTTCCGTGCTCCATAATTCTGATGGTAATTTATCCCAGTTCCATTCATCAGGGATCTCGCTATCCTCCTCCTCTTTACTCGTTTGAGCAACCAGGGAGAGGATGCTTTTAGACACAGGGATTTTAAAGGTTAGTGTCAAGCCAAATTGAGAAAGTAAATCTCGGCCCAAGAGATTTACGGGGCAATGTTCGGCAATTAGAAATTTCACGGATGACTCCTTTGTTCCCTGTACCGAAAGGAGAAAATGATGTTAGAATCGTTCATGATTTACGTGCTTTAAATGAAATAGTAATCCCACAATATCCAGTATGTGCAAATCCATTGACGCTCTTGCAAACTCAACCAATACATAAGTTCAACTCAGTTATTGATTTGTCTAATGCATTTTTTGCCATTCCTTTGCATGTGGCTTCCCGTGATTTGACATCATTTGTATTAGGTGACAAAGCATATCGGTGGACTAGACTTCCACAAGGGTTTACAGATAGTCCGACTGTATTCTCAAAACAATTAAATAAAGATTTGGAACAATTTCGGAGTAAATTACCCAAATCCGTATCCCTATTTACTTATGTTGATGATATATTACTCTCCACAGACAATAAGCTAGACTGTTGGGAATGGACTTTTAAATTATTACAAGTATTAAGTGAAGCTGGATACAAGTGTAATCGGCAGAAATGCGTACTAGCCAAGACGCAAGTAAATTTTTTAGGTCAAGTAATATCATCCAAAACAAAACATATTACAAGAGATTTATTGTTGGAATTGCAAAAGCAGGAACTTCCCCAAACATTAAAACAACTTCGTGGATTGCTGGGAACCTTTAATTACTGTCGCCTATGGATCCCAGGCTACTCAGCTCGTATTTCTCCTTTATTGCGGCATTTACACGTACCGGCGGGTACTATTTCCAACACACAAATTAATTTCACTAAAGATGATGAAATGTCCATACATGATATATTACAGACATTATTACGAACGGAACCCTTAAGTACTGTAGACCCTCAATTAAAAGTGCATATATGGGTTCGAGACTTAGGCAACACATGGGCCGCCCTCGTAAATCAAGATGATACCCCAAACCAAGCGGTGGCATTTCTATCCGGATCTTACAGCCCGGTGGAAATGGCACTGCCTGAAATCCCAAAATTACTGACAGCCATTGTTGCTGCAATTGGAAAATGGAGAGCGATCATGCCATATTGCCCATTAGTATTGCATTGTGATCATTCAATACATCATATGCTAACCACCAGTGAGGCTGCATTGACCGGCACCAGATATGGCAAATACCAGATAGTATTGAATGGCAAAGATATAGAAACTAAACCCCTCACAAAAGCTCAAAATAAATTATTAGATTGGTTTTTCCCTAATACAGAACAGCCTCCAGTAGAACGGAAAGATATCCCCGAGTTGTTGTTAACTCAATTCAGTCCTCTTGAGAAAGGATTGATTTGGTTCACTGACGGAGCACAAAAAGGCCAACAATCTGCATTTGCAGCACTAAACGTAACACCCGAGTTAGAAATAATTACAAAAATACAATATCAGACAGAGAAGGGTGTGACTGCACAGGAAGCCGAACTTTTAGCGGTGATAGCTGCTCTAAAGTCGACAGGGCTAAAGGAACACTGTACTATATATACTGACAGTTCATATGTGGTTAGCTCCTTACAATATCATTTACTTAAGTGGAAAAGAAGAGGAATGATTACTGCTACAGGTCAACCTCTACAACATATTCAAGATTGGAAACAAATATTGAAAATATTATCTAAAAGGGAAGGCATAGGTACTGAGACTGCTATCGTATGGACACCTGCACATACAGAACATACAGACTTTGAGGCAAAAGGTAATGATCTAGCAGATAAAGCAGCTTCTGAGGTGCTGTCCGTAAATCTAATGATTATGCAGACCCGTTTTAGTTCAGAATTGACTCACACTCCTTACCCAATGAGTAATGATATATTTCATGAACAACCGAGCGGTGAGGAATTAGAAAAGTGGAAATCGCTTGGATGCTACCAAAGAGGAAAAACATGGTTACATCCTAATGGTAAACTTTGTGTCACAACCTCGGAAGTTTTAAGATACTTTGCTGCCTGGCACAGCACCTTGCATTTGTCTGCTACAGCGTTACTAGCAGGAGTACAGAATAACCATTGGAATCAGAATTTGTACGCTCTGGCTGTGCAGATAATTCATAACTGTCTAGTTTGTTCCACTCATATAGCTCGCCGAGGACCTGCTGTGAGCCCTGGTAGCCTACCTATTCCTCAGGGGCCAGGTTTGGAGTGGCATATTGACTACACTGATATGATTGAACCAGTAAAAGGAAAACGGTATGTATTGGTATGGGTGGATGGTTTTTCACATTGGATTGAAGCATTCCCGTGTACTAAAGAAACAGCCCATGTAGTAGTCGATACTTTCATTCGCAATATATTACCTTCACACGGATGTCCCATTAGACTTGTGTCAGATAATGGCACACACTTTAACAATCAAATAATGCGAGAATTGCAGGACATTTGCAATATAATCCACCGCAGAGTGTCAGTTTATAAGCCTACATCAAATGGCTTAGTAGAACGTTATAACGGAATCCTAAAAACGAAACTAAGAGTGTTATTAACAGCTCTAAATAAAACCAAAACAACAAAATTAAACACCTGAAAGGCATTAATTAATTTAATGGATGAAAGACTGTCAGATTGCCAGCCACGAGATATGAAACTTGGGTATCTTCTTAATCAATGCAGGGCTTATTTTACCATAAGGATAAGAAGTTCTCTTCACAATTATTAATTTAAACATAATCATATAACAGGTTCATAGTGTAACCCTGGGGGTTAAAATTAAGAAGGGGGAAGATAATTTTTTTTTTTTTTTTAAATAAAGAGAACAATGAGAAGGATGGGGAAGAATACATATAAAACTTACCTAGCTGTGTCCCTGAAGCTGCTGGGGAGTGCATGGGGGCTGTCATAGCCCATGCTGAAAAATCTTGGGCTATTCTGGATCCTGCTGGAACTTCCGGGAAGTGCAGGATCGGAGCTGCCATGTCCTATGCTGTTAGAGGAGTTCTGGGGCGTTTAGGCTTGTGCTGCGGCTGTTGGGAGGCCAGAAGAGGCTGTCCGGACTAACGGGGACAATTGTGGGTGTTGAATGGAAGACAGGAAGCATCAGCTGTTTTACACAGCTGCGAGGGTTCCCTACCCCGCTGCTGCGTAATGAAGCTGGCAGTGTTTTGGTCCTGGGCCGCAGAGACGTGATTGACAGGGCAGGCAGGACAAGAGCTGCGATCACCACGGTCAAGTCAGGCAGCCATCGGGAGGCTGAATTCAGTAACAGTGGCAGTAAGGGACACTACCACAAGAGGTGATTCCTTGATACTGGGGACCCTAAGAAAAGTCCCTGGCACTGATTACATGTGGGCCATTCTCCCGGAAGTGACCAGAAAATCATTTCTGTTTTTTTCCGGCAGAAATGGGGCAGTTTTGATTAAATTTAAAAGATCTATGTAGCAACATTGAAAAATAACCCACAATTCTGGGTGGGGACCCAGCCTGAGCTCCCACATTAATTTCAGAGCTCTGGGTGAGCATCCTCCGACCGAGTTATAAATAGAGATGTGCATTCGTTTTTGCCGAATTGGATAATTGCAACGAAATTGTCCAATTCGGCATGTTTCAGGGACCCCGAAAAAAATCTGGATTTTCCCATTGTTTCGCAAAAATTCGTTTTTCCGATTAGTGCGCACTAACGGGAGTCAGTGCGCGCTAACTCCCCGTTAGTGCGCGCTAACTCCCGTTAGCGCGCACTGACAAAAACTAACAAAAAGTAACAAAAAATAACAAAATCTAACGGTTTTTGTTAGTGCGCGCTAACTGGGAGTTAGCGCGCACTAACTGGGAGTTAGCGCGCACTAACTAAAAATCGATTTTTCGCGAAAAAAAAGACCCGAACCGAAAAAAAACGACATTTTCCATGGCGGCCGAAAAACGAAGAATGACACGAACACAAAAAATGATGCACATCTCTAGTTATAAAGAGAGCTAGATCTCCCTACAAAAATAAAATGTGGCAAAACTAAATAATGGAAGCAGATCAGGTGAACTGTCCAGCTGGCACACAGGTTTTGGGAGTTTTGAATTGAATTTGAAGACCCTGGTTGAAATAGTCCTAAATTAACTCAAACACTGGTGATGGTCCAGGTGAGGGAAGGTTCCCTTATTCTCACTTTGCCCTCAAAAAGGATTTTGAGGGATTTCAAGAGCTAACAATGGCAAAGTTTTTGAAACACTGTAAAATGACCCCACACAGCTAAAAAGCAGCGGGAACTCAGAAACCAAAGCCTGGTGTTCACCTAACAGAAGGAGAGAAAATTCATTGGGAAACTTTCACGTTTATTATGGGATCCGGTGACCTATTTTCACATAAATTGAGATCTTTCACATTATGAAATGCTGTGAACCATGTTAGAAAGACTAACAAAACTAATTTGGCAGGAAAATTTTGTTTAAGAGTCAAATTGTTGGAAAAATAGGGGAATGCAGTTGATTTAAAACTCCTGATCCACTCCTGGTTTTTCAAAACTGCAGATTCCATCTCAGAGAAGCACTGCTGAAAATTCTGGTCAGTGTGTATGCAAATCAGCTAGCCTCCACCATTTTGTGGGAGGATGGTGAGGGGATGATGTGAGGAGGCTGGTGGAATTACACACTGAAATTCTCAGCTGATTGAGCAATTTAGATCCTATTCAGTGTTGCAGGCATGGACCCTTGGACTGAGGTGGGGTTGACGCAGTCTGTAGGATGAGCCCTGCAGGTCCTCGCCGTCAGCTGGCAGAACTGGATGAGGTGGAGGCTATTGTATTTTTTTTTGTTTTCTAAACCTTGACTTTTGTTTTATTTTGGATCTATTCAAATACTTTTTTGGTCGAATATTTTAGCTCAAAAATTGAAAAATGTAAGGTTTTAGCCCCCACATACCAGACACGAGACCTCAGAGGTTGGAAGACCTAGTTGTTAACTTGGAGAACTGCTAGATGAACTAGTAAACTGGGACTAGCATGGAACACGCCCCTTTGAAAATCCCCTGACTTACACGGTAAAAGTGAGATTTGTGCACCCATGCGTGCGCTCACTTAAAATTTTGTACACGTGCCCATGGCCAGGCATATATGTGTGCAAGTTATAAAATTGCCGTGTCCCTGGGCTGACGCATGCTCACAAATATGCACCCATGTACTGGTTGAAATTTAGCATCCCTGTATACACCTGTTCTAGAGGGAAAAGAAAAGGGGAAAGTTTAAATTAATTAGCTCCCTCTCTTCCACAAAAAAGTACTGTAAGAGATCGGAAAGAATTCTATGAGTATTGGGAGAGATCTCTCTTCCCAATATTTTATTCCCTGATCATCCTTATAAGATGGCTGTGAGAGCACCTTTGAAGTAACCTAGAGAAGATGTACATTTCTAGGTCTGGAGTGAAGTACGGGACCACTTCCCTGAAAATATACCGTGTAAGTATCTATTGAATCGGAAATAATTGCAAAGACAACTGTTTCAATTGAATAGTTGTGAATAAGCCACGTGTAGAGCAACACAGTCTGGGACAAGGACAATTACATTACATATAGGAAGACTAAATAAATGCTGAAAGGTATTGTGATACTTTTCAATCCCACTACAGTGTGAGTGAACAGCGTGAATTGAGAGACAATTTCAGCAGTGCCTTGGCATACATAAATCTCAGAGAGAAGGAAAAGATACTCTGGCTGGAAGTATTCATGGGAATTGACCTATAGTCAGTCTAGTAAATAACTGATTCTGATAAAGGGACCAACTCAGGTGTGTGTGTGTGTGTGTGTGTGTGCAGAAGAGTGAGAGAGCAAGTCCACACATCACCTCACGTGTGAGGAGTCCTGCAAAATATCCCTCTGTGCATTAGTCATAATAGGGAACGCAATTATTTTTTTAAAATTTAAACACTTAAGGGTAGATTTTAAAACATGCGTCCATGTGCGTGCTATCTGGCGTGCGCACATGGACGCACCGATTTTATAACATGCACACACCGGTGCACCATGTTATAAAATACGTGGGCCGCGCGCCCACCCAGACCCATCCACGGCTCCGCTACTGCTTAGACCATTACTCCAGTGAACACTTGGTTAAAGAATTGAAGATCATGGCTGGTGCAAGGGTCTGCAGCACCCTAGTCAGACCAATGTAACACCCCTCCCCCCCCCTGAGTTGAATGTGCCCTCGACAGTGGTAGATATATAGAGTTAAGGTCGCTCTCTCTCTCTCTCCAATTGATGTCGCCAGTTTTTTCACATTTTGAAAATGGCGCCCTTGCGTACCAGAGTGGTGCCTCGTCCACTGATGTTGTCCTAGGCAACTGCCTAGACTTGCCTGATGGTTGCGCCGGCCCTGTCCAGGATAAGTATCTGAGTTGTTATTTGTAGAGCAGAAACCAGTACTTCTCAACCCAGTTCTCAGGACACACCTAGCCAGTCAAGTTTTCAGGATATTCACAATGAATATGCTTGAGAGATTTGCATACAATTGCAGCAGTGCAGGCAAATCATTTCATGCATATTTATTTTGGATATTCTGAAAACCCTATAGGTTGGTTGTACCCCAAGGTCAGGGTTGAGAGTCACTGACCTAAAGGAACTTTTACAAATTACAGAAATAATTATTGAGATTTTTGATTATCCACGTTTTACATGGGTAAAAGTACCATATGTATGAGCAATGCAGGTATTTTTACCCATGTACCTTTGGAAGTATTTGTGTGACGCAATTAGATCATAGGCACTTATACAGGTAGTTCTGAAAAAAACAGATGTAAATTTGTGCGGATACTTTTCATGGGGGAATAATCACAGCAAAACTATCTATAGTTTTGTTTTGATTATTTCAGCAACTCCCATGGGTAAAAACAACCTGTGGGATTTACCTAGACCTTGGGTAGTTTATCTACTCCTAAGTGTAGAACAGAATATTGACAAAGGCTCTTCCTTATATTTATCATATTTGGTTAATTAAATAACGATTTTCAGACAATGATTATGGCATGTAAGTTCCTACTATGGCACACTTCTTTCAGACATGACCTCCTTATTCTCGTACTCAAAATTAGATGAAGCATCTACCACCAAGGATTTTATTACTGTAAATCAGAAAGTGTCTTGATATGGTTTTACTGCTCATTGTAGGATGAGTGCAGTTTTGAGCTCTCATTTGCAGATTACATTGAGCCAGAACCCTCACGAAGCTGTTCTTCTTTTAACTAATAATGATATTTTTAGTACATAAACAGCAGAAAACTGGGTGTAGACATACATTTGGTTCTCAAAGGTTCGGGAAGAGTCTCATTTGATTTTGCCATTTGAAAGGTAAGGGGTTTCAAGGACAAACATACTTAGTGGGAAAAGGAAGCTTTTCAATATAATGAGAGTCCAGGCTACTAAGCTCTGACCATGAAATAATATCAACTAACATCAAAAGCAGGACCTAAAGGTGTATAAAGAATAAAATCAATTTTTCTGCCAATTGCAATGATTGGCATATTGATCGATTAAACATGTGATCTTGACTTTTCTTGAAATAGGAATACATGTTTTCAGCCCTTGATGTTGAGACTATATTTTTTATTAGCTGCATATGGCTTTTGCTATTTTCTCCCTCATCAATAGATGCAAGGTCCCTATTAAAGTAGAAATAAACTGATTAACTTTGATTAAGCTTCCAGAATTCATCAGGCTCGTTGTATTCAAGTCAATCAAATACTGATACACTTCCTGTACAACTGATGCTTAAATGAAATTAAATTTCTTCTGGCAGAGCTTGAAGGCAAATTCAAATGGCACTCGTGGAAACGTTGAGATCAAGAAGATGCCATTGCCAGATATTTTTTGCTATCTTCCCATATTCAATATACATAAAACACAGCTAAATAAGAAACTAACTTAAAACTATCATTTCAGCTCATAAATAACAAATGTCCTACCCATTTAATTATTTATGATCTTGAATCTTTCAAAAATGAAAATGACTGTACACATTTTTAATGTCGTTCTTGGTAATTTGCTGCATGAATGGTAAAATTCCAAGTAATCCCAATATACTATCAAGAAAGATAAAACTTTGATAGGTTTGCTTATCTCAAGTGTCTGTTTTCTCAATCCCTAGTGATTTTTTTGTTAAATTAAAATTTAAGGAAAATCTAATCATAGCAAAATAGTGTTTGTACACTTCTGTTAATAATTAATTCATATCCCAAACATCACAGTGCAGGTAAGCACATTAAACTTTCATTGTTTAGAAAGTCATGTTTTCTTCTCTCTAAAGAATCTTTTGTTAGACATGTAAGGCATAGCTGAACAAGTTTTAGTGGTGAGTCTGAGATCATTACTTTGACAATTTTCGGAAGAGACTAGAAAAGGACTTCATATTATTTGAAACAAATGTTGCTAGGGGCATGCCAGAAGGCAAGTGTCATCTCAGGCATTCTGTAAATGTTTTGAAAGTAACACACTCCCAACAATCTAGTGAGAAACCCAAGAAACCACCATCAACCCATCTTGCTGATCCATTTTACATAGATTCGCATAATGTACATAATCCTGAGTAGAATATAGAACATAATTATTCCCTAGCTCCCAAAAGAACAAGCTGGCTTTCAGAAAAAGTCACCAAGTTATATTACTTATATCTGAGTTAGAAAATATAATTTGACATGAGACAGAAAACAGACGTAATCTTTATTAACCTTATGACACTTATTTGACCCCCAGTTATAGTCCTCTGTGGATGATTCCAGGCACTCCTTTTCAGAAGGTATGGAATGATCTAACTACTGGTGTGTTCTGGGATTACTCCAGAATGAGGCGGCACTCTGAGTTTTGGAGGGTGTTCCAGAGGTTTTGGGTGGTGAAGTTCCAGTATAACAACTGCTCAGAAAAATCACAACTGCTTCGTACAGCAATCCTACTGTTCCTTGGAAGGAAGATGCACATTCTTCTTTGAATGTTCCATGCTGGAAACATTTATTAAAAGTCTTAAATGCTGCCTATGTAACACAAGTTATTCTAAGTGGCATACAATTCATTCTTAACTGACAGCCGTTAAATACAGTGAGCAGAACAATTAATACAATATTAAAATAAACATAATACAATCAATACAAAAATACCACTAAAATGCAAAAATCTCTGTACTATAAGATACAAATTTTGTATCTTATAGTACAGAGATTAAGTTACTAAAAGAAAACTACACTAAGAGCCTGATTTTAAAAAGCATTTACACACGTAAAACTGTGTTAAACTCGAGGAAATGCACTTTACTTGAGTAAGTGGGCTTTTGAAAATTGCTACAATATATGCCATAGAATTGTCCATAGGATTTACTTGTGTAAGTGCACTTTACTCAGTAAATGGCTTTTGAAAATTATTATGATATGTTTAATTTATGCACGCAACTTCTTTAAAAATGACCTCTTTTTTTAATGTATAAACAAGTTTTTACCTTCTTCTAGAAGGTTTTCAAGTCGACTTCATTCTTAATATCTTGTGGGAGAACATTCCAATGGATTGGACTGATCTCAGATAATACTCTTTTCCTAGTGCTTTATTAGGAGGAGATAGCAAGCAGTAGTTTATCTTGTGAATGCAATGAGCGAGGCATAGAGTAGATGTTGTTTGATCATATGAACACATTGAAAATTTTCACTTTGGACTATAAGGATGGAGGCTAAAATCTGAACTTTAAGGCAAAGCGTTATGAATGTCATAATACTGAGTTTCACTTCAGTGCTGATCATCAGTTTGTGTAAACATCTTAGAGCAATTGCAAGTTTATTCTCCTTGTTACCCTGTGAACTGTAAAGTATGTGATCAATGCTGCATAATATAAATTCAGTTAGTTAGGAACTGTAGTCTGGATTTGATTTACAGTTTGAGTTATTGCATGTGCTCAAAAAAGTCACAGAATGAAGAGTATCCTTAACAAGGCAGGGTACCCGAGGTCCACTTCCTCATCTAAAAGATTGCCTTGCTAGTTTGTTGACCCAGGGAAGAACAATGCTTATGCTCTAAATAACACCAAGCCCTCAAATGTACAGTAAACTACACTCTAAAATACCTGACTACAAACTGAGTTTTCTTCATAAATATGATCTCTAGCGGGTCAGGCTTACCACCAATTAAGGAGGGGAAAAAGTTAAATACTCTGAACAATGGAGCCTTCCGAGAATCAGTGTTAGTATCTTTACTTTTCAAGACATATCTCAGACTTACCATATATGACATCTAAATGATATATACGTATGCACTGATGTTGCCATAGCAGCCCAAGGACTAGACATGACAGAACGAGAAAAAACACCGAATGTGAGGGATGTGTACTGAACATTTTTTATTTATTTAATAAAATCTGTATTCCACTCATGCAACCTCTGGTCATTCTGAACGGATAACAGTGAACATAAACATCTTAAAAGTATGCTGCAGACATTGACAGTTGAACATCAATAAATTAGACAATGCAAGAATAGTTAAAACAGCAAAAACATCAATGGTCACAGTCATTGAGGCAAATTAGACCATAGGCCTGTTTAAAAAAAAGCCCTTAAAATCGCTCCTTTTTAATTTTTTGGTGGGAATGAATTCCACATTAAAGGCTCAACAACTGAAAATGCCATTTTACAGGTTACCCGCAACCTAAAATCTTTGAGGGGACAGTCAACAACTTTCCTGTCTTTTTTTTTCATTTTTTTATTTTGTCTATTTAAAGTAAAAGAAAAAAAAATGAAAAAAAAGTAATAAAAAACAAACAACAAACAAAACAAAGAAACGTATTGAGTCAAACCCACCCCCTTTCTCTCTGCCTCTACTGCCACCAAAGTAAAAGTGATGGTGGAAGCCATTGGGAAAATGTTGGAAGTTTTTTCCTTATAATTGGAAATTGGACATCAGATGATCATCCCCTAATGAAGGAAATTGGTTTGAAACAAGTCCACGTAGGGATTACAGTGAGATTGTAGCAGCGATTTTCAGACACCAGGAGGGTCGGATAGCAGAGTACACTTTTTTACACATAAGTATCATCATTATTGAACTTCTGACAGTCAGAAAAGAATGCTTTAACTGATTTTAAATGCAAAAAAAAATTCTTATCTAAAAAAAATAGGATGGTGTGAGGACAGGTGGTAGTTGATGATTACAAGTTTTGGCCACAGCAACCTGGATGGTACCTGATTTGAGCCATATATGAAACTACACTCCATTAATTTAGATCATCTTTGACAGTATATATAGTCCATTAGATTATTATTTGGGGTGTGTTTGTTTGTATTGATATTAACAAATTGACATCTTATTAGTGAAGATTGTCATTTTATGGACCAAAATTATGGGCATCAATGGAGTGGGCTAAGATCAGACCTAGTCTTACAGTATTTCATGCCAACACCAAATGAGTTCTTTACTGGCTACGATCATGATAGAAAACCAAGGGTTAAACTGAACAGACAGAGATCTCGATGTGGCCACTTCCAAACACCATAAGATGAGCATTTCAGACAACATCTTGTGTGAATGTTATGGCCAACAAACCGTACAATGTCTAACTGAAAGCTGCGGTCTTTCCAAATGCCCTGATGGAGCAGATTGAATCGACAAATGAGCAATAACACTAGACAAAAGGCTTACACATTTGGTATCTAATATCAGATGTCGTAAAATAGAAAGTAGTCCCATTATCGATTTTTTTTTTTTTTTGGGAGGGGTGGTCCTTTTTACTTAAATACCCATGCAAATGTCTTGGTACAAAACTGATTCTCTGATATGTACCTACTGACTCCTTACACCTAGAGTCTTTTATTAGGGATAAGGCTGCTGGGTAAACAATTAACAATTTCTCTTTTTATTATGAATTTTCTTTATTATGTTATGTAATCTCCCCCCATTGCTATGTGGACTATGTGGTACTGTTTTGATCTGAAGGATAAGCAAGGTTGCTTATCCTTTGTTCTCATCTTTTTTTTTTGTTTTTCATTTCTGTTGTAAATAAATAAATGCAATAAAATTCAAATTAAAACACAAAAGAAGCAGTTCCATAGAATAGCAGCAGATGAGGGTTGCTACAGCAATCCTAATGAATCCATATCCTGCAGCTTGGTGGTAATATTGCTATCTTTCTGGAAAAAGGTGCCATGCTTGCATGCAGGATGCATTTTTTTTTTTTGAGGGAGCACAGGGAGAATGAAGTAGATGGAAGAAAAAGGTGCAGGTACTCAGTACCCCCTGATATAAAGCCCTAAATAGAATTGGCTATGGGTGGGATCTTTTTGCATATACAGGAAGGATAAGTATTAATTGTCCTTCCTTGTTATTGCTTGCCAGTGTTCTGTTTTAGAAATCCAGGTTTTGTTCATCGCCTAAAGGATGCTTGTTGCCATTTGAGGCAGAAATCCTCTCTTCCCTCCCTGGTATTTTAATCCTTTGAATAGTGTCATTTTGCATGTAGACCAGTGCAAATTTTCTCTCATGCATATTCATTGTGGATATCCTGAAAACCCGACTGGCTGGGGGGGTCCCCAGGACAGGGTTGAGAACCACTGATGTAGACAAATCATTTACAGTTTCATAGCATTATTTTGCTTGCAGATGATGTTTAGAATGTATGAAATGAAAAGGTGCTCATGGTTTACTTTTGTCTGCCCATCTGTTCTGTCTGTAACACTGATGTTAGAAATGTCAGAAATGTCACAAGCAGCACAAAGCTTGGGAAAAAGGGGAAGACATAAGTGCTACTGTGACAGAGGAGAGAAAAATAAATGCCCCGCCAAAGACAGAAAAGAAGGGAGCAATGGAATGCAGGAGCGTAAATGGCAATGGAGGCCGGGCTCTGCCAGCTGAAGAGTTGTTGGCATGCGAAAAAGTAAACTCCGTGATTGGATGGGAGGCCCAGGTCCTGCCAGCAGAAGAAAAGGAGCAGCTACTGATTGAGGAGGAGAAGGTGAGAAAGTTGGGGAATGGGAAGGGGAAAAAGATGAAGTGGGAAGTGTAGAGAATATGCCACCCATGCCCACCCCCACACTCCCCTCACAAACCTATACCCATCACACACACGCCTGCTGCACACCCTCTATCCACACATAGTACCCCACCACCCTCTCATTGCCACACTCCCACCCCTCCCCATCCAGCTACGAAATGATAGCTTTAAACATTCCCATTGCCCTTTTGATCCATGGCCTTTTTCAATAATATATATTTTAATAGATGATTTTGTAAGCATTTTGAGTGTTTAATCAATCCCTTGTAGAAGGACAAGTTCTATCTGCACTTGAGGCAGCTTCAGCATGACCCATATTTAAGAAGGATAACTTAGCAGTAGACGATGCTTGAGCTATAGACCAATATCTAATCTGATTACCTTGGGTAAAATAGTAGAAAAAAAATAGTTTATGGCAATTTAATAAATTTTTGACTAATGGTTTCCAGAAGAAACACAGTACAGAAATGTTCCTGTTTTCAACAATGCATTTAATTCTCCAAGAGTTAGATGTCATAGCCGAATTCTTAGATATTACAGAGGCATATGATAGAGGAGCACATGAAAGTCTTTTATATCAGCTTGAACAACTGAGCTCAAGTGGGCAAGTTTATCAATGGTTCAAATCATATTTGACTAGGAGGAAGCTACAGGTTTCTTTTCAAGCCTCCTGTTCAGATCAATATGAACTTCACCGTGGGGTTCTGTAGGGATCGATTTTATCAGTGGTTCTTTTCAATGTGTATTTGCTCCCCCTTTGTTCTTGAATCAAGCAATTCAGGGTAGAATTTAGAGTTTACGCTGATCTGTAAAATTTAATTTCCTGGTGAACGACTCTATCTATTGTACTGGACAATCTCTTTTTCTCTCACTACAATAAACTCCTGGATGGAAGAGAGAGAACTTGTTCTTGAACCTTTCGAAAACTGATATTTGTTTTTTCTCGCAAGATAGGACTCCCTCTTAACATCAAGAAATGGCCTATTTTAGTAAATGGGATAAATATTCCAGTTAAGTCAGTGGTAAAGAATTTAGGGGTACTGTATCATCCCTCATTTGAATTTTTTGTCACAGTTGAGATCAATTTTGAAATTGGGGTACTACAAGTTGAGAACGTTGCATCAAAAGGTGTATATTGGACCACCGAGACTTTCTCTCTCTAGTTCAGTCCTTTGTGCTATCCACAGTTGAATACTGTAATGCTTTATATGTGGAACTTCCTTTGGCCAGCCTCCCTGAATTATGTATATTACAAAATTCTGCCACCAAGTTGATGAGAGGGTTACAATCAGCCCCATCTTATAGGAATTATATTGGTTGCCCCTCCAACAATGTATACAGTTTAAGATTTTAGTCTTAATTTTTAAAGCAGTTAAGTTGGATGGCTCTTATTTATCGAAGTTATTACAACCATATAGTCCTGCCAGGACCCAGCACTCCCACAAAATGAGTTATTTGGAAGTTCCTGCTATTAGAAATGCTCACCTAAAGGAAACCAGATGTCTAGCATTTTCCATAGTAGGCCCTGTAATATGGAACTTCTTGCCTAGTGATCCATTAATGATATAAAGGTTTTCCTACTACTACTTAACATTTCTGTAGTGCTACACGATTTACGTAGCGCTGTACAAATACTGTACAGTGCTGTAACCTGTTTTCCGTAAACAGGCGAAGGCATATGTGTTCCAAGAGGCTTTCGGGAAGTCATTACAATGGTATTTCAGTGCTCGTGTTTAATTTACTCAGCTCAGGATGATTAGTTTTTTAGATGTTTTTAATGTGGTTATTGTAATGTATGCTTTTATTATATATTGTAATCCGCTTAGCTTGACTAGTTTGTCATAAACGGACGATAAATATGTATACACAGTATATATATATTATATACACAGTCATTAATAAAGCTGTAGCCTTATACATATTTCCACTTGATTAAGCAGTGTCGGTGAATGGGTTGTATATTGTCATTGTGATAGAGGACATGGCTAAGCCTGGTTGGTCACAGTTGCTTCCATTTATATTGACTGCTGCTGTTCTATCACCTTTTTTTTGTCAACAAGTAATATGATAAAGGTGATACACCACATACAAGAAATCTAGGTCCATAGGCTTCAAATGGATAAGCTGTTTTCAGTAGGAAAATGCAAGAAAGAAAAGTCTACAGCCTCATTAATGGTGTTTCTAATGCAGATGTTTATATTTCCTCTTAGTTGATATTCCTTTTACAGGTTTCCATTGACACATATGGTTTCTATCATTTTGACATTTCATTTAAATAGAATCCAGAAGATGTTAGAAAATCCATATACATGACAAATGCTGTTTGTTTGACTTTGAAATACAGAGAGAACGTACATTTATGCACAGTGACTGAAGTGTTAGAAGGGTTATGTGCCTGAATATTCATGGGCCAGTTTTCCATGGAAGAGAGAACTGTGGTACCGGAAGAGAGCTGACCTTTTATAGCACAGACATCCTAGCGTGTGGCAATGAATAATTTACTAGCCAAACCTTAGAAAATAGCCTCCGTTTTGAGAGAAGGCAGAAACGTTGCTTCTTTTATGGCAAGATCTGTTTCACTATTTCTGCACGTTGCAGTTTAAAATAAATGGAAGAATAAAAGTATTGTGAAGTATCCAGAGGGAATGAATATTTATGGCTGCACGTCATCCTTCAAAAATCTTGCATTCCTCTAAGCTGTCAGTATAGTTATGAAAATGGATAATCTATAGAAAGTATCCACAATAACTGAAACCCAACGATTCGGCTAGTGTGTGCATGATTTCCCCACATAAATTTATCTAGTGCTCTATGGTTTCTAACATGTTTCCCTATAGACAAAACAAAACCCCCGAAGTGCACATAATAACTTAATGCCTGTAAAATGTGGTTTGAAGAGTATGTGCAGTGCACATGCACATGGTCAGGGCTCTTAGATCTTTTAACGTAAATGTTATTGATCATTCTTGTTTGTTGAACAGAACATAAAGCAAACCCCCCCCCCCCTTCAATTACATTAATCCTATACTTTCTTCTGAAAATAGATGATCATTATGCTGGAATCAGGATTATATTGCCAGGTTGCAATTTAGTTAACTAAAATAACACACAGGTTTATACTGTCTAGACATTTAGTAAAGGATTAAATGGTCAAGCGCACGAGTTAAGACTTTCCAAATTACGGCAGAAAAATTGGCAAATTGGAAACATTCAACAAATGGAACATACTGTGGCTTGGGATTGAAAAATTTATGATGTTTTTGTTTTTGTTTTTTTTTTTAAATCAGGTTTAAAAAGCACAGTTCAGTGTCCCTTTACTACGGTTTTAGGATATCATTGTCTATCATGGGTTAGGCAACAGTGCCTGTTCCAGTTTTTATAAATATTGAATGTCCAGAAAACATTATATGATTGGCTACCTACGTTTGAGGACATGTAGTTGATCTTTTGAGTTTTTGTATAGTGGTACAGTTATAGTATACTGGAGTATAATGTAAATGTAACATACTGTCATAGCAATTTGCAAAAGACCATTTATTCGCATTTAGGGGCAGATTTTCAAAGGCTACACGCGTAACCCGAGAAAATCTGCCCCTGTGCGCACCGAGCCTAAGCCCCGGGACGAGCGTATGTCCCGGGGCTTCGAAAAAGGGGCAGGAAGGGGGTGGGTCCGGGGGTCAGCGGGCGGTCCGGGGGCAGGTCCGGGGGCATGGTGGTGTTCTGGGGGCAGTCCCGAGACCTCTGGCACAGCAGCCTGTGCCGGGGATGGCGCGCCAGCGCGCACAAGTTATGCCTGCCTTGGGCAGGTGTAACTTCTGAAACAAAGGTTGGGGGGGGGGGGGGTCTAGTTAGGGCTGGGGAGCAGCCTTGGAGGGAACCGAGGCAGCCTACGCGGTTCGGCGCACGCAAGTTGCACAATTGTGCACCCCCTTGCACGCGCCGACCCTGGATTTTATAACATGTGCACGGCAGCACGCTCATGTTATAAAATTGGGCATAGATTTGTTTGTGCCGGGTTGCGCGAACAAATCTGTACCCGCACGCAGGTTTTAAAATCTGCCCCTAAGTTTACTTAACACGGGTAAAAACTATTGAAAATTCAATAGCATATATGCTATTAAATTATGAATAGATTTTATCCACATTAAGTGCACTTAACAGGAGTAAATGAACTTGTGAAATTTGCTATGATAATATGTTATATTTACATTTTTCTTTGAAAAATACCCTGTTACTATTTATTGCAGATAAAACAAAATTTTGGCTGATTACAGGCAGATCAATTTATTTATATCAGTTTCTGAATTATCTTATCTACATACAAGGAAACATTGAATTTTTTTTTAAATAACTTTTATTGGACATCTTTCCTGTGTAATGGAATATGAACATTTATTGATGTTGCTTTACCTGTATTTCTTGTAGAAGTGTCCTGCAGACTGACTCTCATATAAAGAAGATCTTGAGGTGCATCTTATAATGAGGATGGCTTTGATCATCTTTTATCCCTGAAGCAGGCTTTTTAGACAAAACAGAGGAGGTAATTTTCAAAAGTAGTTACGCGTATAAATGTGTTTTATGTGAGTAAATGGGCTTTTAAGAATTGCTACTTTTATGCTTGTAACTCCTTTGAAAATTCACTCCATAGAGATGAATTTTCAAAAGGTTTTATGCAAATAAATGGACTTTTGAAAATTGCTATGATATATGCTACTTTTTTTGCACTTAATGCCTTTGAAAATTACCGCCAGACTGTGTCTAGATTAGAAATTACTCAGAAGGGATAGTATGAGTAATATGTCAGTTTAAATGGAATCACATTTTAACATATGAATTATTATGTCATGATACATTATATTTTATACCGCCTTCCTCAAACTAGTTTGACCCAAAGCAGTTTATATTTATTTAGTTAATTTATTTGTTGAGTTTTATATACCATCATTCGGTAGAGCCGTCATAACGGTTAACAAAAATATACATTTTATCAAACAAGGTGATACAAATCATCATAAGAAAACAATACATTAATAAAATACAGTAATGCATCAAAACATGCAATCTATATAAATACAAATGTAAATGTTCATTTGTTCAAAATCTTAAATCGCCGAAGGTTCTTCACCGATTGCTTTGAAATTTTGACACAACATTGCATTCGAATATGCGCGTTTTTATATACCTATATTATATAGATGTCACACCTGTGTCAGGTAAAAACATGCTTTTTTGGAAAAACAGCACCATCTGTTGGATGTAAAAGCAACACACGCTATCTACAATATAAATGGGCTCTGACCGACGGACCGCAAATGCGCACTAGAGAGCAGCTCTACCGCGCATGTGCAGACCATAGAGCTCTGCGCTACGTGCTGGGTGTCACAGAGGGGAGGAGGAAAGGGCAGACGAGTCGCCACTCCAAGAAACAGTCCGTTCCTCCACCGCTGGGGAAGGGGGGAGGAAGTAGGGACTGCCAGACAGTTACACACAGGAGGAGGAAAGGGTAGAAGAGTCGCCGAGCCAGTCCATCCACCGCTGGGGAAGGGGGGGAGGGAGTTGGGACGGCTGGAGCAGAGCAAATGCAGTAGAAAGCGGTTGTGAAGAGATCACAAGCAGCTGCAGCCTGCAGCAGCCAAAGCGCAAAGAGCTGAACAGAGAACAGCTCGCTTAAACATATTAGAAATGTGTGCTTTCTCTTTTCTTTCTTTTCCATTTAAACAGACTGAGCCACAGCAATGCGTGGCCGGGTACAGCTAGTCCTAAAATAAATACTATTATGTTGGGATTGTTGTAGCATCACACATTGAGGGTGGTGGGTCTGTTTCAGATTTAAGAGGGTTTTTGTGGAAGAGATTTGTATAGAAAATAAGAAAGAAAAAAATACAAGCAAAGTGTGAGATGACTATTTCTGTCTAAAAATCATGCCTAGTTGCAGAATGACAACATTAGCCACTATGACACATCAGCATTTGAAAGTTTATAAATAATGTATTTTGTTTGCCTGGTGACATAGTTTTGTTTTGTTTGCTTAGAGAATTTACAAAATAAAAAATGGTTAAAATTTAGTTTTTAGCTTCTGTTTGTGATATTTAATTTTTGGCCAAAATATTTGTGCCTATTTTTTTTTTTTATATAAGCATATCATTATACATTAGATTTGTTCTTTCCTTATAGGATGCTAGGCAAGAAATGAGGTCACAGTGACTAACCAATGGTAGGGCAGCTTAAAATATGCTCAGACATCACAAAGTACTCGTGATCTGCCTGAAATTTCAAATGACCTGAACTGGCGAGTTTTCTTATAGAAAATAAAAAGAAGAAGGAATTATAAGTATTAAGTAGAGATGTGAATCGTGTCCTCGATCGTCTTAACGATCGATTTTGGCTGGGAGGGGGAGGGAATCGTATCGTCGCCGTTTGGGTGTTTAGAGTATCGTGAAAATCGTGAACCGGCACACTAAAACCCCCTAAAACCCACCCCCGACCCTTTAAATTAAATCCCCCAACCTCCCGAACCCCCCCCAAATGCCTTAAATTACTTGGGGGTCCAGCGGCGGTCCGTAGCTAAATCGGGGGAAGGGGGAGGGCAGGAAAACCGGCACACTAAAACCCCTAAAACCCACCCCCGACCCTTTAAATTAAATCCCCCACCCTCCCGAACCCCCCCAAATGCCTTAAATTACCTGGGGGGTCCAGCGGCGGACCGGAACGGTCTCCTGCAATTGAATCGTGTTGTCTTCAGCCGGCGCCATTCTGCGCCGCCATTTTGCAAAATGGCGGCGGCCATAGACCAACACAATTCGACTGCAGGAGGTCATTCCGGACCCCCGCTGGACTTTTGGCAAGTCTTGTGGGGGTCAGGAGGCACCCCCAAGCTGGCCAAAAGTCCCTGGGGGTCCAGCGGGGGTCCGGGAGCGATCTCCTGCCGCGAATCGTTTTCCGTATGGAAAATGGCGCCGGCAGGAGATCGACTGCAGGAGGTCGTTCAGCATTTGGGGGGGGGGGGGGGGGGGGTTCGGGAGGGTGGGGGATTTAATTTAAAGGGTCGGGGGTGGGTTTTAGGGTGTTTTAGTGTGCCAGTTTTCCTGCCCTCCCCCTTCCCCCGATTTAGCTACGGACCGCCGCTGGACCCCCAGGTAATTTAAGGCATTTGGGGGGGTTTCGGGAGGGTGGGGGATTTAATTTAAAGGGTCGGGGTGGGTTTTAGGGTGTTTTAGTGTGCCGGTTTTCCTGCCCTCCCCCTTTCCCCGATTTACGATTTTTTGACGATAAATCGGGGGAATTGGTATTGTATCGTGGCCCTAACGATTTTTGACGATTTAAAATATATCGGACGATATTTTAAATCGTCAAAAAACGATTCACATCCCTAGTATCAAGTGCCATCAAGGACACATGAAACGTAAGAGCCGAGGTGCCACTGGGTGCTTTGCTCTCTGTGGCACAAATTTTGAATGAATGGTTTGTTATTGTGGGAGGGGAACTGAATGGAAAAGAAGGACAGACAGACATAGTTATCTTCCGAGGCCAGATTCTGTATCATAAACTAGGATAAAAATTAACAGTTATATGAACTGTATTGTACCCCTGCAGTTTTCTGACATAAATACAAACTGGTTCCTGTTAAGACATGGATAGAGATGCCTGAGGTACCTATTGAAGATGCACATTAAAAATAAAAAAAAAAACCAAAACAAAACACATGCAAACACAAAATAAAGCTATGGTGGAAGATAAGGGATGTGTTAAACAACATATGAATTGCATTAAGTCTCCCTAGCGGAGTGAATGTATATGTCTGTGTTAAGCAGGAGATTTAATCCGCCTGCTCTGGTAATAAGCAGTTACATCAGTGTGTTTCCAATCAGGTCAGCTGGCAGGGCCCTAACTCCCCTTTCCTTCCCCCTACATATTGTACAGGTTCTCAGTCTCGGCCGTCAGGCCAAGAAGTGCCTTAGTACATGGCTCAGATGCTGCAATTGGATGTCAGCTTTGAGGAGTAATCCATGGTATGATAGATCACTGTTGTAATGCCTAAACTGTTAATGGAAAGTCACCTCTGGAAAACAAGCAGAATAGCAACTAACTTTTCAGTGACATGGCATTCATTGCAGGAATATGTCAATAATTTACTCATTTCATGTTGAAGAAAGGATAGAGCAAATAGGCATAGTGTTATAATTATGACAGAACTTCCACAGGATTTTTTTCCCATATCGTCTTGTATGTTTTCACCTTATTGCAAGCAAATTGTACAAATAATAAAACAATTAAAAAATGAAAAATAAAACTGCTCTTCTCCATTTTGAAGATAACTCGTTGATGGGAAAACCCTTTCCAAACCATATTAATTCCAAATGCACAAGAGATTTAAGTTTGGATAGATTCGGATAAGAAAATGGCTGTGCATTTCCAGCCCAAGGTTATGATGCCCTCTAGGCCAACACTTTATTGCATGTCAGTCAATATTAGTTCTGTTTGTGCTCTCTTTTCTCCAGTACTAGCACATTAATTAGATGTACCTTACATGAACCATTTTGATTTTTGATATTCCTCGGAAGTGGATTCACATTTGATTCTGAATAAGGTGGGTTAAATCCCTGGAAATCTCAGCTAGTATACCACACCCAGATTTGATTAATCCAGCATGAACCTTTTTGCACAGTATAGTAAGGAATGTCACAATCATAGGACTGGTGTTTGAGACAAGATGAGAAGAATAATGAAGTGTAGGTTGGTGAAACAGATACATATGGGAAAATAAGTGTGGGAGCTTGCTGGGCAGATTGGATGGGCCGATTGGTCTTTTTCTGCCGTCATTTCCATTTCTAGGTTACTTTTCTATAAATCTACACTTATTTCTAATTTGGTTAAAGTCAGCTAAAATTCATGTGTGTTTTAGGAAAAATGTAAGTCTGAATATAAGATTCCAAGTGTAGAGATTCAGAAATTTAATTTTAATTAAAAAAAAAATGGATCGCTTTAGCTTGTGAGAAAGCATTCAAAGCAGTGTACAACAATCTAAACATAAAGCAATTCAATATAAAAAAAAAGCCATATACTGCACCCAAAACAACAACAACAAAAAAAATCAAAGCAAAACAAATGGATAAAAATGTATTACAGGGAGAATACATAAGTGGTCAGACAGCAGTTTGTGGAACTTGAAGCCCTTAGGTCCATGCTTCTCAACCCAGTCCTCAGGGCACCTAGCCAGTCACATTTTCAGCATATCCACAATGAATATGCAAAAGACAGATTTGCATACAATGAAAACAGTGCATGCAAATCTCTCTCATGTATATTCATTGTGGATATACTGAAAATGTGACTGCCTAGATGTGTCCTGAGGACTGGGTTGAGAAACACCACCTTAGGCACTTTAACATGTTCTCCTGTTCTTTGTTGCATATATGCCTGACCTTTGCTAGCCTTCTTCCTTGTCTATCATGGGTGACTCTTCCTCTCAAATCCAAATGGTAGCTATGTTATCATTGTTACCATCATTTGAATTGCACATAGCAGATGTACACAATGCAGTAGAGAGACACAGTGAGGTCAATTTTCAAAGATATCTATTTATATATTACGATTGGCAGTCCGCGGGACAGGCCACGGACTGCCGCACTTACCTCCAGCCTATGCTGTCTCCCCATAGGTGCACAGTGCTTAGCTGCGCTCAGCCAGCCTTACCTGCTGCTGGTGCTATTCCTGTCTCAGGTCCCCCCTAGGGGTGCATTCATGCCATTGCCGTCCCTCTTAAAAGGCCTGAGGTGGGAAAATATCTAAGGCACACAAAGATGAGGTCACAGGCAGAGGCCTATAAAAGGCCACCTTGGCAGTTCTTCCTCGCCTTGGCAATGGGTCAACTCCTCGGGAAGTAAAGTATTGCTTGCGTATCTGTCTTCGGTTCCCGGCTCCTGCCTTGCTGTGGTTCCTGAGTCCATGTCTTCTGTCCGTGGTTCTATCGTCCAGTTGTTCCTGTATTTCTTCGTCTGTGGTCAGTTTCTTCTTGTCTGTCTTCAGCGTTTCTTCGTGTCCGGTAGTTCTTGTCTCCTTCCTTTGTGGATTGATCTTTTGGCTTTGACCCTGGTCTGGACCCCAACGCTACATGAACTCTGCCTGCCACGATCACTGCCTGGACACTGTCCTTGTTTCTTGCCGCTTGCCTCCGACCACTGCCTGGAACCCCAATGCTGCATGAACTCCGCCTGACACAACCACAGCCTGGATTCAACATTGCTGTGCTCCGCTTGCTCTGATCACAGCTTGGCCCTGGTCTGTTCTTCCACTGCCCACTCAGCATGCTGGCCTGCAGTGCTTCCCGCCTGCCTGGATTTCCATCACCGCAGAGGCCCCTACCTAAAACCAGCCAATCCCAGTACCTGAGGGCTCTACGTAAGGGGAACATGGGCTGGTATTGGCAAAGTTGGGTCTCTGCTCCACCAGCTCCACCTGCAGACGGTGGGGACATGTGAGGCTCCGCCCCGCAGGCAGCCCCAACTCCCCTTCTGTTCAAGGGTCCACATCCGCAACAATTATGTAAGTTAGCCGAATAAAACTTATCCAGGTAACTTACATGGGATATTCAGCAGCATGGCTATGCTGGTGAAGATCCCCATATTTGCTGCTACTTAGCTGGGTAAAATATATCTAGCTAAGTTTATAAGCAGGTCTAATTTATCTGGTTAACTTAACTGGACAAGTCCAAATATAGGGGCAGATTTTAAATGTTACGCGCACGGGGTACATTTGTGCGTGCTACCCGGCACGCACAAATGTACACCCGATTTTATAACATGCATGCGCTGCCGCGCGCATGTTATAAAATCTGGGATTGGCGCGCACAAGGGGGTGCACACGTGCACCTTGCGCCCGCTGAGCCCAAAGGAAGCCCTGATGGCTTTCCCCGTTTCATCCAATGCCGCTCCAAAATCGGAGCGGCCTTGGAGGGAACTTTTTTTCGATGCCCCCCACCTTTCCCTCCCTTCCCCTATCTAACTCACCCCCCAGCCCTAACTAAATTTCCCCCCCCTAGCTTTTTTTCAGGAGTTATGCCGGCCTGTGCCGGTGCGCCATGCCCCGGCACAGGCCGCTGTGCTGGTGCACTTGGGACCGCCCCCGGCCCTGCTCCGTCCCACCGCCATGATCCCAGCCCCGCCCCCGGACAGCCACCATGCCCCCAGCCCCGCCCCCAGACCGCCCATTTTGGAAAGCCCCGGGACATATGCGCGTCCTGGAGCTTGTGCGCGCCGCCGAGCCAATGCAAAATAGGCTTGGCACGCGCAGGGGTAGGTTTTCAGGGGTTATGCGAGTATCTCTTTGAAAATCTACCCCATTGGCACTTGTTCGGCTAAGTTAGCCAGATAAGAAGTACCGCTCTAATCCACTCATTCTCCACCCCTAAGCTATCTGGATAAGTCGTCATTTATCCAGCTAGTTATTTATCTGGCTAAGTGGTGACTGCTGAATGTAGCTGGATATTCAGTGGCCGTCTCTTTGCCGAATAAGTTCTACGTACCCAGCTAAGTAGCTTCTGAATATAGCCCTCGGGGAGTCCAACATTCAAAGCTATCTGCAGTACAGCATTTATACACAGAAGTGGATGCACAGAGATTAATGCTAGTATTTTATAAATTGTGTGGTGAGTGGCACAGTTTATAAAATACTGCATATTTCTGCTTCAAAAGTAGGCACTTATGTTTCAGCATGCACATGTATTCCCAATGCAAGAAACCACATACTTTGTCTATCCATTTTATAAACAGGCACATGTATGTTTTTTATATATAAAATCATGATACTGTGCAATTAAATACCAAGAATTAAATGCTGAGGCAAGTATTTTAGAAATGATTTGTGTATATCGTTTTGAGAATACTTACTTGCATACATACTTGGAATCGCCAGTTCACCGATACCTCTACCAGTACAGCTAGACCCTGAGTAAACTCAACCCTAGGCCCCCACCCAGAATCTGACAACAGGCAAGTCTAATTTCACTTGCATGAATGATTTAGCAGGTGTAAAAGTGTACAAATAAGTTTGGCAATTTTATGCATATATATCGCTTACAAAATAGTAACTACTGTCCAGGAATGCTCTAGACTGCTACTTTTTTCCTCGTTAAAATGTATGTGCAAAACTGAAATTATGTGCGTATTCTCAATGTTTATAAAATACCATATAATGCACAAATGTAGAACCCCTTTGAAAATACACTCCATAATGTTTTATGTTCTGTTTTATTTATATCCCACCTAATTGAATCTAAAGGATTGTCCTAAGCGGTTTACAGAAATTTATAAATAGACTGTTCTTAGTCCTAGGAACATACGATGTAGTCAAGATGGCAGACAAGGCATACAATAAAAACAAACAGGCTTTGCATTAAAACAATGAGGCCATGTTTAGGAAGAATTAAACCAGGTGGGTTATCATAAACATAAGAACATGCCATACTGGGTCAGACCAAGGATCCATCAAGCCCAGCATCCTGTTTCCAACAGTGGTCAATCCAGGCCATAAGAACCTGGTAAGTACCCAAAAAAAGTTCAACTATGGTCTATCATAGTAAACTGTGGCAGCCATTACATTGGTGACACCCACCTCCTCACCCCTGTGTTACCTAGGAACCAAGAAAGCAGTCAGTACCATGTGGTAGATGGAAATATCAGTTTGTACTTTATTAAATATGATACTATAAACATGCAACATCTTAAAAAGCACCTGTAGGTTCTGAGTCAGCCGTATACTTTTGTCAGCTAGGGCCCACCTTTTCTTGGCCAGGCTTTGATGCACCCTATACTACTCTGCTCACTAGAATTTCCTGGAGGTTTGCCACCTCCAGCCAGTCATCTTGGTAAGTCCAACCTGGTAGTCTCTCAGGGTCTGCTTCCTTGCCACATTTATTTCTAGTTAGCCATTGGCAAGGGACTCGCCAACATCTATCATCTTGGTCTGCAGCACCTGGTTCTTACCAAGCCGTGAGGACTAATCTTTTGATGCATCTCCCACTCCCTGGCTACTGGCTCAGAGATTTCTCCCTCTGGTTGTGACACATGCAGGTAGCAAACCCCTCTCATATAGCACACAATAAGATGACAAAAATAATACTTTTCCCAATGCAAACTCATGCTGGCCAGCCTGTAGTAGGGGTGGGTGGTCACCCATCAGGAAAAAGAGGAAGTTACCTTGCTCACCCTGTTAATCTCCCATCTGCTGGCTCCCTCCACATCTGTGGCTATTCCCCTTGATGATGTTGGGAAACGTTCCTGCCCAGGTCAAGTTTCTGAGGGCCGAAGAGGAGGTGGACACTATGGGAGATTCTAGTGCCAGGTTAGTGGGGCCTCTTTCAGTACATTCTGGCTTGGGGACTTCTATTTCAAGGAGAAGCTAGGCTACTACTACTACTTATCGCATAAGCCATAACTTGACTTATGCAGCTTTATGCAAAAACATAAGACAGTCCTTTCTCAGTAGAGCTTACAATCTAGTCAAGAGAAACATACAGGGCAAATTTACCTAAATGATTAGATTTCTCTAAGCATTGTGTCCACAGATCTACTTCACAAAATTCTTTTGAGATTATACTTGGTTTAAGCACAATGAGGCAAATGGGTACGTTATCAGGGTAATGTTATGCGAGTAACTTTATCTGGATATTCAGTAGGACTAAAAGATATATCTAGATAAAATTAAGGCCATAACTTTACCCGGTTAACTTTAGGAGAGATATTTTTCTTACCAGGCTTACGCATATAAGTGTAGCTCAGGGGTAGGCAGTTCCAGTCCTGCAGTGCCACAAAAAGATCTAGGGGTCCATATTCAGTAGGATGTTTAGCAGACACGTTATCCGGCTACATACTTGACTTAAAGTTAACAGACTAACCATAGCCGGATAACTTTAAACATAATATTTTGCATAAAAATATAAAATCTAAAAATGGAAGCGTACACCTCCATCACAGTAACCTATGGTGTATCACCGGTTATGTATAAAGTTATTCGTCTATGGTTAGCCGTATAGATTTAGACATAACCAGATATATTAAAAAAAGAATATATCTTGTTAAGTTAATTTCCTTTAAAAAAAAAAAAAATCGTGGCCTGTGCCCCACCTCCCTCCCACCCGTGTTGGCAAGGCCCTACTGGGCCAAGCTAGCCATCCCCTAAAAATGGGCCATTTCATCCAGAAAATAAATTTTCATGGCTGGGAGGTCCCCCTACCCCACCCTCCACTCTGACTTCCCCTTATAGTGCCAAAATGTCAAATTCCTCTGGATCCCCCCCCCCCCCCCCCAATCCCTGCCTGGAGTCTTTAGACAGCAAAGCAGGTAAAAATCAAAATGAATAAATAGGAGGCAAAAGAAAGAGAGGCAATGACATTAAAGATGATCATCTGTAAACATGGGCAAAGTAAAGAGGAAAATTGAGCATGAAGAAAAGTGCTGCACCATAGTTGCCACATTTGTATTGACGATGGCACTTGTTAATGATGATTTTGCAGACACAGCACTGCCATAATGAATAGAGTGCCTGCATTTTTACAGTCAGTGCCGACTCTTTGCACTGGACTAAGGAGTCTAGGCATCATTAGAACTGGCATGGCAATGTGAGTTTAACACCAACGGTACATCGGGCTTTGACGCTTACAAGTACCAAAGTAATGAAATCCAGAATGCGGCAACATTACTATAACCTCAAGAAGACCTTTTCCGAGGTGACTTGGGTCTGGGTGGCCCAGAAGGCCTGGATACTTTAGGAGAAAAAGAGGAAGGGCGCATAAGGAGTTTTCAGGTTTTGGGAGAGTGGAGTGGAGTTGGGTGAGGACCCAGAGATAGTCTTGTTTCATGGGAGGTATGATCCCATCAGCCTGTATTAACATGATCTACTAAGGTTGTAACAAAGTTAACTACATCTCCTGCAGTGTACTTAACTTTTCAAGATTTGTTGGGCCATTGGGCCATGTTAAGCCTCTTACATATTAACACTGGATAATATCCATCATTAATACCTAATGAGGCTAATTACATTTTTCTTTCGATCTAGGTCATTTGCATATGACTTAGCATAATCATTAGGAAACCAGTGGTAATTCTAACATGCATGCAAACAGCAGACATTAACATGCTTAGTACATGGTTGGATAGTAGCTAATGAAAGCATATATGCTAATGTCCATTAATATTTGGGTGCCTAAGTTTCAGAATCCAGATTCTAATGAAAAGTTCATTTTTAGTATAAGTGTTTAACAAGGTTGGGCTAGCAGGACAGATCACTGGAGTCTTTATTAATAGCGCACGTTCATTTTAACTCTGTGAAGCATGTAATTGGCATAAATCATTTTCAGATCAGCACATTTGCTGTGACTTGAATCCCTAATACTTCAAAAACTTCTTAAAAATTATTTTTGTAGAATGTGTGTTCATTATTTGCATTTTGTAAATTAGGTTACTCTCGCTAGCTTGGACTAATTATAAGCCCGTTGATTTTATTGAGCCTAGCTATATCCACTGGCCAGTGACAAATCTGTGTAAGTCTAAACCTGAATTCTTTGTAATTATACTGCAGTCATCTAGGGCTACGGTGAAGAGATGAATGAGCCCCCTTGAGATTATTCCACCTTGAATAATCAGAGGAAGTCAATGGGGTCAATTACTGTTTCAGTTTGCCCTATAGCTGCTGCATGTAAATCAGTTTACTGGGAGCTTAGAAAGTGCTTTGATAACACTTATTTCACTGTTTTTATCTCTGAAATTGCAGGTATTTCATGTTCTAGGACAGTACAATTCACCAGTAGAAATGTGCTGAACTAGATGAAAATGTTGGTAGTCAATGAACCACAGTGCTCACCAGTTAGCAAATATAAGAAACGTATTGTGTTCAGCCCAGTGCTATCTGTTGCCATTAATTTTTATTAATTTGTCCTGAGAGCCGATGATGGGTGTTCACCTAAGAAGGCAGTTTCTTTCCATATTCGATTTGTAGCCTACAATACCATCTTTTAAGACATGATTTGTCAGCACAGCATTTTTATTCCTTCAATCTATGTGATAACTTTAAAATGCCATTAGGCAAAGTAGGCGGTCACCTAGAGCGACAAACATTTTGGGGGCGGCAAAATCCCACCAGCATGAGGCCCAAATGGGAAAGCCAATACTGCCAAAGAAGGGAGTGCTATGGTGGAGCTGCCACCAGTAGGTAAGCTGGGGATGGGGGGTGCATGAGCAAACATCCACCTAAGGCGCCAAATTCATTTGCACCAGCCCTGCCTAAACCTTTTGAAAATTAGGCTCAGTGTGCAAGTGCATTTGGCTCCTCTCTCTCTCTCCTCAAAAGTGAGAAATGCCTGTCTGGGCAACTTGCAAAGTACAAATATTGCAGCAGGCAATAACTTTAACTCAAGTGCGATAAAGTAATTATGCAAAGCGCTAATATGGCATATGGTGCGGTAACTCTTAAATTATCATAGCCATGCCCCTTTTCCTTATCGCGGGTGATAGTCATATGAGATTTATCACATTTTGATGAATCTAGGCCTAAGTTCACTAAAAGCTTGCTGGACCTGTTCCCAAAATGATATAATTTATATTGAAAAAATCTCAGGGACTTCACTGCCCTCTGATGTAGAAGGTGGTTTAAGGCAGTATGCACCTGATCTACCATGGACTTATATTGATCAGATAGATCAGCCATATGTTGAGCTTAAGCTGTTCTCAAAGCCGAAGTAAGTTTCAAAATATCTGCATTGTGGACCTCTGCGGTGCGATCGCTGCCGGCTTTCGCACCCAATAGCGCCATCATAAAAGGTGGTGCTATTGGGCGCGAAATGGGCAGCGAAAAGGCTCCTTACCTTTTCGCCGTCCACGCTATCTTCGTGGTGTCTGCCCCAACTCCTTCCGGGGCAGACGCCGCCCCGACTCCGCCCCTTTTTAGCTATCACACGCGACAAGGGAGTTTTCGCGTGCGAAACGTCCCTTTTTGCGTGCGCTAGCTTTAAAAAATGACCCCCTAAGTTCTTTACACAAATAATTGACCTCCAAGCTGTCATCCCAACAATCAGGCTCTTAGCAGGTTTGCAGTCAAACCTCTTCATCCACAATATTGAAGTCCCTACTGACTACGAGTTTATAATCTGGGAAGAAAAGCAAAATACCCACCAAATTAATAAAGAATTTGTGCGAATACACATTTGGTGCATATACATTGCAGAGCACCAATTTATGTTGGAGCAAGGTACCTACTACAACAACATACCTACCCTCCTGGTCATGGAATTGGCATTCAGTTTGAAATGACAGCTGTTCATGAATGAGGATGGCAACCCCACGTTTCTGGCTAGAAAAAGAAGAATACATGCATTGACCCACCCATTCATGCTTTAACTTTCTATGTTAACCTCAGACAGATGCATTTCCTGTAACAATACAGTCTGGAAATATAGGTTCATGAATATATTCAATAACTTCTTTCTTTTCACTGGAGAGTGGATCCCATTGGAATTTAGAGAAGAAATTTTAACCCATATCAAGACTGAATACAAGGAAGAAACATAACAGAAAACCACTCACGGGTCAAATAGAAAGAAAGAACAAAGCTTCAAGGACCCCCCCAGCCCAGGCCCTCAAAGTCCAACAGGCAATTCAACTCACCAAGATATGAGCTCCCATAATAGAGAACATCTGGTTTCACCCCCAACCCAATGCACATGCTCACAGCGAAGACGGTTGTTAGAAATCTCCAGGCTCAAGTGCTCTGGTAACCATTTCTCCATGATCCCAATCAGTTCATCCTCAGAAAGCGATTCAGGAAGGCCAATAATTTTTATATTATTCCAGCAATTATGATTCTCCTGATCCTCTAAACATTCAAGGACCATCAGCAATATGGCATTCCGCTTTAGCCTATCTTCCTGCAAGGAGATATGCTGTTCCACTGAATCCAAGCGTTTTGATTGTCCCTCCAAGCTGCCTTTAATATCATCCATAGTGGTCTGGATTTTAATTAAACGCTTGTCTAAAGCAGCTGTAACACTGGTAGAGATTTGTAATAAGGCTTCTTCCGAAATCGTGGCTAGCATTTTGTCGCCCTCTGTTACCACCGCCATTTTAGGTTTGCTGGCTCTCTTGTCTCGCACGCTGCAAACCACTTTACTGCTCATAATCTCCAGCAGAAACAGCTTACTGGCAAAAATTTGACATTGTGCACCAAGACTTATTGTTGTAATTGAAAAAAGGCAGGAAGGGGAAGAACCAGAAAATAAAGCGATTAGGGAGGAGATGTCCCAGAGCACCTACACTTGACTTCCTCTCAGCCCAGTGCCATAACCGAAGTCCGACATTTTTTTTATAAATTTTTTTTCCCTTGCTCCTTTTTTCGGTTCCTCCAACTTAATATCACCAAGATATTAAGTCGGAGGAACTTCAGAAAAACAATATTTTATGTTTTTCTGTTAACTTTAAGAGCTCCTCAAGAATTAATGCCTGCTCCAGGGCAGGTGTTAATTTTTTAAAGTAAAAATATGCATGTCTGGCACACATTTGTTTTTTGCACAAGTGGGTAATAGCTAATAGCCTCATTAACTTGAATTTACATGTGATGAGTGGTCTTAGCTACACACTGGTTTGGATACGTGTTTTGGACGCACTAATCCCCTCATGGCCGGATTTTAAATGCCCTGCGTGCGTAAATCCGGCCAGATTTATGCGCGCAGGACCCTTGCGCGCCGGCGCGCCTATTTTGCATAGGCTGCCGGCGCGCGCAGAGCCCCGGGACGCGCGTAAGTCCTGGGGCTTCGTAAAAGGGGTGTGTCGGGGGCGTGTTGGGGTCGTTCCGAAAATGATGCGGCATTTTGGGGGCGGGCCCGGGGGCGTGGCGCCTGCCCGGGGGCGTGGTCGAGGCCTCCGGTCCAGCCCCCGGGTCAGGTGCTGGCGTGCGCAGATTTACGTCTGCTTTCAGCAGGCGTAAATCTGCCAACAAAGGTAAGGTGGGGGTTTAGATAGGGCCGGGGGGGGTGGGTTAGGTAGGGGAATGGAGGGGAAGGTGAGGGGAGGGCGAAGGAAAGTTCCCTGCGAGGCCGCTCTGAAATTGGAGCGGCCTCAGAGGGAACAGGCAGCGCGCGCTGGGCTCGGCGCGTGCAGGTTACACAAATGTGCACCCCGTTGCATGCGCTGACCCTGGATTTTATAAGATACGCGCGGCTACGCAAAATTATAAAATCTACCCCTTATTGTATAAGGGATTTTGGACATTCGTCCAAAAATGTGTAAAGCTGTGCACTCAGCTGAGCACACTATATTGCATCGACCTGAATGTTTATTGTGCATATTAATGGATGTTGTTAATGACATGCAACTAAGACAGACAGTAACGTATACATGTACATCTGAATGATATTGAAAAAATCAACTACACCTTTCTAAGGTCTAGTCAAGGTTTTTTGCATTAATATGCCTGTGAAACAGTTTGTACATGTACTTTTTTGTTGAAGTATTAGGTAATGAGCTAGTTGTCTAGTTTTGCATCTCATTCCCTCATTATGATAGTTTTTCTCATTAAAACTATGGCAAATTATTTAATGCTGTTAACATACATAACTAACTTGCGCATGTTAACGTTTATTTATTTAATTGTTTTCTATACTGACATTCGTGCCTCATGTCATATCATATCGGTTTACATAGAACCAGGGTAAAATTCACATTAGAAATTTATAACAAAGTGCATAAGAGGTAGATACAGTAGAATACTGAGTGTGACATTACAGATTAGAGGGTGTAAGGTGAGACGGGAACCAGGGTAGAGATAAGCTTGGAATACATAACGTAGATACCGGGCGTGACATTAACAGAATATAAAGGTAGAGAGAATGAGTAGGGGAAGAACAGAAGAGCTGTATTTAAACCGAATAACAGCAGTGTGCCATAGCCACCCTATACAGTTGAATAAACAATATAAATAAAATTCTGGCCAATAAGCCGGCATGAGTTAAAAATGCTGTTTAACACAGGTAGATTATGTATTTGTTTACAGCATATGTAAGGGACCTTTGATTTTTCCTTACTAAAGGAGTGCACCATTAACCTGGGGAGGTTGCGTGCAGAGATAACTGAGAGAGGTTTGGGTTTTGCTCCCCCGTGCGGGAACATGCAGATGGTGTGTGCTAGCTGTTTATCATCCCCAACGCACCTGCCATCCTCATGGATTTTTAGTTAGACTTTCAAGAAGTCAGGAGCTTGCTGCTTCCTGCTGTGTAATTTTTCTTCCTAATTTATGGGAAAGGAGTAAAGAAGTTTTCCCATTTAGGAGGCAGCCTCCGCTGACTCGTCTATCCAAACTTTAAGCTTGTTTTGGACTCTAAGACAATTTTGGGGCATTGGTACCCCTTTTGCAGTGGATTGGGGCATCTGCTGCATAAGGTTAGATAATATGAAAGAGAAAATTCTGGCAGTCTTTTGTCTCTCCTCCAGAGGATTGAAGCCGTCCGATGCAGAGGAATTATATTTTTGCATTAACATCTTTTTGCAGTATCTTATCAGTTTTATTCCACCCTTCCTGCTTAATTTTTCTCTTTTTTTGTTCAACTAATATTTTTTCCACTTGGACCTGATAGCCCATGGTACCTGGGAGTCAGTATGCCCCTTTGAAAGAGGGGAAATCTTTTATCCAGAAAGATATAGAGGTGTAAACAAATTCCATCAAAAGCAAGGGATCCCAGTAATGTGCATTACCACGAGAAACAAAGATACAACGTAATGGTAACAAAAACTTGGTTTCTATTAAGGGAAGTTTTACATAAGCGGTGAGAAGTGCCACTGTTAACAGAATCAAGAAAGAAAGTGACCTACTCTTTTGGTGGATGTCTAAAGGATTTCATGGAAGATATTACATCTGGGACTAAGTTCTGATTAAATATTGGGATTGTATATATTCCAACCACTTTCTGTGGGAAGATTTAAGAATTAAATTGGGAGGTGAAGGAGGATTGAACTAATTTCAATCTACACAATGTGGGCAGTGGAAAGGCTGCGTCTAACCCCCACCCACCCTTCCCAATTCATTGCAGTCTCACACAACGTCTTCCGATAACAGTTTATTGTTGGACAATAAATGGCCGCAGCCCATCAATACGATTAACCAGCAATAAATAACAGAACAACAGCATTATCATAAATAGTAAAACAACATAATTTATTAACTAACTTCATGTGACCAGCAAACACCCCCCGCTTCTAAGTACCAAGCATGTAAGTCCGCTGAGGCGCGTGCACACCCCCAGCCGTAGAAGCCAGGCAGCTGCCACTTACTCCTGGCTGTTAAAGCCATAGCGTCATTGCCAGCGACCTGACCGTAGGAGTCGGGTCGTTTGGTCTTAGTGCCTCAGCATTCACCTCTTCCTCCCTCTTGGCTGTTGAAGCGTCGAGGGACTGTGCCAGATCTGTTAGGCCGCTTGCCCAGTCCGAGCCGCCTGCTCGATCCTCCTAAGTGCCTGGGGGGGGGGGGGGGGTCGCTTCCGCCAGTCACCACGCAACACCAAGGGCTGTGACAGGACCTAACGTTTCGACCCTCAACTCTAGCTACCCTATCCTTAATGGGAGAGTGGGAGGGGGACGAAGCTGTGCTGACGGTGCCTGGCTGAAAAGGGGGGCTGCCCACGCTGTGCTTCCCCTTTTCTCCAGCCCGTCCCTCCCCTAGGCCTGCCCACCTTGCCTTCCACGCCCCCATTGTGCCCTGCTCCCCTAACAGATTTGCGGGCTTTTGATCGGATGACTTTGTAAATGGGAGAAGAAATGTTAGTGTAAATGAGTGCTTCCAAAGTGATTAAGAGATTTTGCTAGAAGACGTAAAGTCACAAGTTATTTTAGCTGCTCTTATTTATTGCTGCTGATCAATCAAATACAAGAAGTGTAAATATTATTCAATCATCTGAGCAAACTATAAGTTGGAAGCCATCATTCTTCTCCTGAGCGTTTATTGGATGCAAAGACAGTGTAAACTGGCAGTGCTGTGAAGTAAAGGATGAAGATAGGTCTTGATCGCAAATAAGCTATTGTTCGTCCCCACAACTGGGAGCCTGGCCTCAGAGACTAAAGAGATCCGTGGAGCAGGGGAGAGGGAGGTATACAAAGACTGGAGGTGTTTAAGCAGAAAGGGTCAGTTTCTAATTCTTTCTATGTGCCTCTGGGTCCATCCCACCCAGGGGTTACACAATACACATATATTTGCTGCCTGTTGCAGAAGCTGTAGGCAGCATACAACATAATATACATAAAATGAAATACAACATGTATGACAAACATATCTGTGTAACATACAGAAACAGATTAAAACAGGAATTAAATAACATTTTACAGAAATGCCTGCTTAAACAAAGCTTTTAGTACGGCCATAAGTTTTGGAACAAGTGGTAAATTGTAAATCCTGTGGCAAAGAATGTGATAATGTGTCTTTCTTTCCAAATAGGAATCTTGCAAGGTATGGGGGGGGGGGGGGGTATTCCAAAAGGTCAAATCCACTGGGCTAGTTGGATTTTTCACAGAGGTGAACCACTCAGTCCTGGAGAGGGAGGAAAGAAAGATGGCTTAATGGAGACTTTCCTACAGCCCTTCTGGCTGGTAAAGCTGCATAGCTGGCGCATGCATATTCTTTGCGGTAGGGAAGGATATCATAGGGAAATATGGGGCATGTGGGGGTTTATGTCTAAAAATTAGAGAACATTTCTGCATCAGTGAAATTTGATTATAAACCCAAGCCTATGGGAGGGACCACATAATGCCACCTCTTAGCTATGTCATTTAGAAGGTTCTCTCAGGTATGGGTAGTAGAAACTGGAAAAGACAAAATAAAAAACACAAAGCAAAATCAGTGCATGCACATTTAAATAATACATTTAGACTCTTATACTCTATGGAAGACCGAAACCCATGACATTATAGTAAATGAAGAATTTTATTAGCATTGGAAAAGAGAGAAAAATTGCATTTTGCAACATATAACCAGAGAACCACAAACCCTACCCTTTCTCTCAATTCTTAGTTCTAGCAAACTAAAAAATGAGTTCCCAAAATCCCCATCTAAATTATGGCCAGAATACGATTTTTCCGTTCAACCTCGCATGATTAAAATATTTTAGATGAATTTCTCTGCAGTCCAGTTGCTTCAGTTTGATGATGAATGCAATTGCAAGAGGCTTGGGGAATCCACAGTGACTTCTAGGGCTCTGTGTGGAGCAGGCAATCCTCACCAAAATAAAACAAAAATTCCCTCTCTAGTCTGAGTAAAATTGATACATCTGCTGGTTATTCCCTAAACTCAGTTTGCCTAATGCTTTTAGGATGAAAGGACTATGCTAATATTGTTTATTTAAAATATAACATACAATCAAGATGTATGTAAAAATCACCTTACTTGCTTTTGCTACAAAATAACATGCAATGCTTGTTCTAACTGACTTAAGTGATCACAGTAATAAGTTGCGAGATTCAAGTTCAAAAGCCATTTAGTCAGATAACATAATAGTTATCCATCTAAATGGCTTCACTGGCTATATTAATTCTGGCTGGGTAATTAGTTACTTGGATAAGACGGGGTAAACCTGAGGTGTTCTGGGGAGAAGCAAAGTTAGCCAGATAAGTTAACCTACTAACTCCAATATTCAAAATTAGCTAGTTACCTTCTGTGGCTTAACCCTAATTAGGCTGTAGGGCTGTCCTAAATTTAGCTGGTTGTATATAACTGGCTAACTTTAAGATAGCCAGGTATATTCAGTGGTGTGATTGTGCCACTGAATATACCCTGCTAGTTAGCTGGTTCTGTATAACAGACTAACTAGCACAATTGCACAGCAGCTGAATATGGACCTCTGTGTTTTTTCTGCTCATCTCTACCTAAATTTGCCTTAGTGGCACAAACTATTTGAGTATTTCATAGTTGCTTTCAAAATACATATTGCTCAGAATTGTGAGTTTGTTTTATGAAAGTTAAAACAGAGCTTCATACATATGTTTTTAAGTCATCTAGCTGGAATTCAAATATTTTTATGACAGATAGAATTACTCCTACAGATTGAACCAAAATTAGCCCCATTAAAGTGCTTTCACACAGGTCTTCAAAACAATAAGTGCAAATGGCTTTTTTAAAAAATTTCTTTGTAAACGTCCTTTAGACCATTCTATGTCTCCCATGCTATCATTATGACTGTATTTTCAGTTGCTTTGATAAGATACTATGTGCCTCTTGAGGAAGGTCACTGAAGTTCAGAGAAGGGGGAGAATGGATTTCTAAAGCCAGGGTCACCTTATTTGTCATACCAAAGGAGGAGATTAAAACATAAGCCACTGTAGGTTTAACAGCTAGTTCATTCTAGACCTTAATAAGCAGAAGGGATGTTTTATGCGATGCATCAGCATGCAGTGCCAATCTGTGGAACACTTTTTCAAAAATCTGTTACTTTTGCAAAGACTGTAGCAGCTGCTGTTGGTGCAGGGCTGTTACTTAAAAACTGGCTGCACATGTAGATTGCTAGAGCAAGCCACAGGACATCTTATTTTTCAGCCCTCATTCTTCCAGGTATGTGGTTAAATACTTAATACCCTTCAAGAAAGGGTAGCCCACGTTAATATTTTTGTTTCAGAGAAACATAGGGTAGGCTAGGAAACAAAGTTGTAGCTTTATTTTCCTAGTTTACTTCTATGTCCTAGATGCAGTTGAGTGCATACTTTCTTCTAGCTTCACCAGCTCAGAATGAATTTCTTTTTAGGAGCAATTCTGCAAATATGCCAGTACTATCTAATGACAGTCATATTATAAGTATTGTTATTACAACTATCCAGGATCAGCTCTTGATTCCATTATATTTGAGTCCAGCAATATTTGCATCAAAAGCTTGATGAGACTTAAAGACCTAAATATGTAAAATCTACAGGAGAGGGGGGAATATGATAAAGACATTAAAATAGCTCAAAGCTTTAAATGATGCACAAGTAGTAAACCCAGGGGTGGCAATCTACTGCCAGAGGCGAGGGATGAGATTGCGCCTCCCTCCCCACATATGGAGTTTTTATCGGAGGGTGACCCCTTGGAGATTTCCCCATTGTAAGGAATATGAAATACTCCTTGTCTGGAACCACTTATCTACGGGGTTCCAAAAAAAAATGCAGTCAGGCTGTATAAAACAACAATTTATTTATAAAGGATTGAATTGACACACACACACAATCATCATATCACAAAGCAATGTAATAGACTAGATGCATCACCAGCAGTAGTTGTTTCAAGACCTTACCGTCCGATTTCCTCAAGCCAAGAAGCTGGGGCTGCCATCAGGAACGGGTACTGCGGGAACTCCCAACGTGCATCCACGTTGCAGGATCTTCTTCTGACTTTGCCCAGGCTGCTCTCTATATTTAAACAGGTGTGTTTGCGTAGAGGCTCGTGATTACTAATCTCCAGGGGAGTGATAGCATTCTTACTGGAAGCTCGAGCTGGCTGCATCAGCAGGATTGCACAAGGAGGCCACTCTTGTCAAACTGCTATTGCCCAGCACGTAGCCTTCTTGCACAGTGCTTAGAATTTCCCCTTCACCCATGGAGATTTGATGAGCAGGAACCCATTCCCCAGCATTTCAATAATTTGAAATGCTGGGGAAAAGCAGGGGTCAAGGTATCCAGAGGCATGACAGATAGTGTCTAATAATATTTCTAGGAAGCTGGCAACCTTACTATCTGCATCCTCCCTTCCCTAGCATCTGCCTCCTGGGGAACTGAGAGAATGATGGTAGCAGTGGGTGTGTGGGGACGGGGAAGGTGTATTCTCTCCCACTCACACCCTCTGGGTACAACTTTGCTTCCTCTCCACGTCCTCCACTTTTCCTTTTCCCCTTTTTCTCACATTCCCTATCCTTTTCCTGCCCTCCTCTCTCACTCATGCCCTCCCCTCTCATTCCCTCATTTCCCTCTGACTCGCACCCATCCCCTTTCATCTTACTCACCTAATGCTCTGACTCACATCTCCTAACCTTCCCATTTCCTTCCTTCCCGCCACTCTCACTCACTCACCTATTGCTGGGGTGATCAACTCTGATCCTCAAGAGCCACTAGTAGACCAGGATTTCAGGTTATCTACAATGATTATGCATGAGATAGATTTTGCATGCAGTTCTATCTCCTGCATATTCATTGCAGATCTGGCCTGTTTGTGGCTCTCGAGGACTGTCCACCCTTGGGGTGATTTTCTATAATGTGGAGAGAGAGGGATGAAGCTCTTTGTTGGAAGGGAGGAAGATTAGGAGATGACCTCTTTCTTTGTGTTAGGGTTTGAAGGAGAGAAAATCCCCCATACTAACCAGCAAAAACTGAAAGGGCCAGTTAGTAGGGGGAATTTCAGGCCACAGCTAACATGCACGTTAAACATTTTTGTGCACACCCAAGAGCAGCACTGAGAAAATATGCATCCCTGAAGCAGAGCATTTTAATCTCGAAACGTGATGTTGAGCTGCACTAGAATTAAGAGAAGTACACATTTATAATTTTTAAAGCAAATCTAAAAATCAAAAAATTATTATTATTATTTTTAGTTTTTATATACCGGAAGTTCCTGTATACAATACATATCACTCCGGTTCACATTTAACAGAGATAACTATCGCCGGGGAGGCGGTTTACATGGAACATATCGAAATAATGAACAGATAATATATAATAAAGTACAATCTATTGGGAAAAACAACTAAGATCAATTTAGAACAACTAAGATCAACTTAGAACACAACTTGGAAACATATAACTGAAGTAATATAAACATTAGATTATTGCTGTAAGGCAAGGATGGTTGTTGTTGTTTTTCTTGCTTTTAGCTCTCTGGGAAAGCTTGACGGAAGAGCCAAGTCTTGAGAAAAAAATGAAATGTAAGAACTGTATGGAATCAATTATTATATTTCTAATCAGTGGCTTAGCCAGAACTAATTTTTTTGGGGGGGCCCAAGTTTAATATGGGAGGGTAGTTGACATATAAGTCTAGGCCCTATCATTTGTATTCCTATCCATAAATATTGCCTTAGAGTGCACCGGACGTAGAATTTCTAAGTAGTCTCCAACAGCTATTATGCTGAGTGAAACTAAAATGAGTGAAACTAAAATATTTTAAATTATTTCAAGCACTTACTAACATTATATATGCTTTATTAATCTGTATTTTATTGTAGGTTATAAATCGCAAGAATATCATGCAAAAACAAACACCACAAACATCACACCCAGTCAATCATGTAATAAAACAAATATCAATGTAATCTTTCATGAATCCTCTTTCTTGAAAGGCAGAGATCATTATAACTACAATAAAATAGCAATAGTCATAAGAACAAGTGCAGAGCAGAACTAGGACAGTTCACATTACAACCCAACATGCAAAACAAAAAACATTTCAAATTCTGGTATCACCTCAGCAAAATCCTTTCGGCCGAATTTTAAATCAGTCATGCACGCAAATATCGTTACTTACACGCGTGGCTGGGCTCTTTTGAAAATGCACGCAGCACATGCAGGGTCCGGCCATGCACATGATGGCCAGGCCCTGACAATACGTGCATAATTGCCAGGCTCTAAAAAAGGGCTGGGCTGGTGTACATAATTTTGTGTACACAGGGACAGGGCAAATCAGAACACTTCGATTCAGAAAAAGATTTTAAAATATAATTTATTCAGCTGTTTATAAGAAATTCCAAGACAAGTGTTCTGGGAGATACAATATAACTGCCCTCTATCTGTAACACCTTGCATCTCAGTGAATCTCTGACATGCCCTGACTTATATAATCAAAAATACAACATTCCCGAAGTTTCCAGAATGAATGACGTGACTGCTCAAAGACTTCTTCTACAAAGATACCTTAGGCTGTTGTCATGACAATCTATCATGTATAGGAAATGCTTGTGATGACACCCCCCATTCAATTGTAAAAATCATTCTATACTAGTCCTTCCTGAACCCTCCTCCCATCATACAAGTTCCTGTCTCACTCTGGCTTTGATGCAATGTATTCTCTTCTGTTCTTCTTTTGTTCTTCTTTGTTTGTGTAAACAAATCGCAGTCTGGGTCTTGAATAGAAGCTAGACTTGAATTCCACTTCTTAGCACCAGGATTCATTCAAAACTGTCACCTCACAGGATCTTCTTTTTCAACTAGTTTCTGCTAGTTGAAATATGCATCTGCAAGACAACAGCTTGCATCTTGGACTCAGTTTCTCTGTATTGTGAAGCAAATGTGCCATTAAATAGGCCTCTCTCCTGTTGTTGCCAGCAAATCTGTCTCAGAGCTTTTCTGCAAGTCATGCTCAGAAAAGCACTCAAAGTTCATTCACCTCTTGACAAGCCAAAGTACAGCAGAGGTGTCTGGGAATTATTGGTTGTCTGCTCAGCCTATTCTTCATTTCCCTCTATGGGACACCTTTAATGGACAGGTGTCACATCAATCAATCTTCGATGATAAGCCATGACAGAGGAACTTAAAAGTGTGTCCTAACCACTAACCTTGGTACTTATCAGGTGTAGTGCATAAGTGTGTGTCCCTCTAGATTCCTAATTAATATGAAGGATGCTCCCACAAGCATTCACTAGTTAATCAAACAATAACATCAAAACTAATTTTCACTAGGTAGCTATTAGCTCTATAATGGAGCTATACAGATACCTGCATTATAAAAAAAACCCTACTTCATAATAACATAATCACATATGTTATCTTTCAGAATCAAGTAAGTACATAATAGTGGTATAACATATAAAGATAAGTACACAGAGAGACTAGTATGAAAGTACTATGTTTCTCATATAATACTAGATATCTTGGGCAAATCTTTTCAATGAATACTGTTGTTGTGAACAACTACCCAGGATAATATTCATTAAAATGACAAGCAGGGATATAATCAATGCACCTTACCAGAAAAGTAAAAGGAACCAATAGAATAGAAGAAACAAGAATCAATAGAAGAACTCATACTGTGTTGTGCATACATGTTATAAAGGTGTTGCAAAGCATAAGACATATTCTAGTCATATGCTGTAGTGATGGAAGATCAAATACAAAGGCATATGCATGATAGGCAAAGGCATAGCAAAAGTCTGAAACATCATACTATTCTGTAGGGTATTAATGGTGCTATCCAGTATTAGGACAACAACCTGTAGCAGTGAAAGCTCTCACTATTTGGCCAGTCCTAATTCACTTGTGGCAGTCATCTGTCCAAGAGTTAATACAGCTGTGTATGGCAAGTATTAATTTTTAAGGTAGATGATGGCTAGTAATACTGCTTCGTCTTCAGATACTTCTAGGGGAAATAGGGCTCATACCCTTCTTATATGATGGTAAGTCTAAATATATTGGGGATAATCATAACAATAAATGAAAGCTAACTCTGTGAGAAAGTCTTTAACATATTATGTGAACTACTTTGCAGAATTGATAAACCATCAGTGTAAGATTTTACACAGGGAAGAGAAAGAATGTAATACAAATAAAAAACAGAACTAAGGAAAAGTATATCTTCCCCTTTGGAATCCTAAATAGAAACCAACTAGCTTATAAGTCACAGATAGAGTTTATAGTGAAAAGGCCAAAATAAAAAGAAAAGAACAATGAGCAATTAATATGCCGAAAGATATAGTAATAGAATGTTGCAGATCCCTATAGCAGAGCTCCTCATGTGTAAGGTATGTTTTTGTTTCAAGGAGAACAATCTCATAATAAGTATCACAGACTACACTAGTAAGAAATCTTTGTGAAAGAGAGTGAAACAGTCATTAGGTAAAATCTAGTAAATAGTGTCATAGGAAAAAGATATTCAAAGAAGGGTTCAGCAAAGACATTAGAATATTGAAATATTAAAGATCAGCAAAGTGATTACCCCAAGTGCAAGCTGCAAAACAAAAGAATAGGAATAGCTTATAACTTAGGCTGGTGTGGAAGAGAAATATAAAGAGATCTCCCTCTTGAACCCTGAATTATCATATTTGAATCACAATGAAACACATCACCCTCTATGTGATCAAAGCAGCTTCCATAGATAAAGATAGAAAAACCTAGTACATATACATTTAGCTGATTCAGCATATAAGTATTATAAAGTCTAAGACTGGAACATACTACTTAACTTGGAACATACAAACTAATAAAAACAGCATCACTTCAGATAGTATCATTAACTTGAAAACCTAAGTGCTGACAGAAAATGAAAGAACCTAAATTCTGCATAAAGTCATTCCCACAAAACATAGAAAAAAACAAAAAGCAGGTATAAATTGTAAGCCTTGCAGTCCATATAATAGGTAAGAACGTCTGTGACCATGGAGAACATGGTTTGGGCAGGGAGGGACGGGACGGGGTGGGACAGATGCCGGCCAGGACATCGGGTTAAGCTGGTGGAGAGGAGAGGGGAAAAGGGAGGGGGTTTAGGTAGGGGGGATAGGGAAGTTCTCTCCTAGTCCGCTCCTTAATTGGAGAGGACTGGGAGAGAATGGGGGAAGGCCCGATTTCATCGCCGCGCGTAATCTACTAAAATCCCCACCCCTGCACGTGCAGCCTGCACATGCAGTTTTTAAAATCTGGTGCGCGGCCCACGGATTTTATAAAATGCACACGCCAGCGCGCGCATGTTATAAAATCGGTGTGTTCATGTGTGCGCGCGCGCTCGCACACGTTATAAAATCCATCCCTTTCAGGCCGATACAGTACAGTGCGCTCCGACGGAGCGCACTGTTAACCTGCCATTGGATGCACATTTTCCCTTACCCCTTATTCAGTAAGGGGCAGAAAACACGCGTCCAACCCGCCAACATGCAAATGCATGTTGATGGCCCTATTAGGTATTCGTGCGCGATTCAGAAAGTAAAATGTGCAGCCAAGCCGCACATTTTACTTTCAGAAATTAGCGCCTACTCAAAGGTAGGCGCTAATGTCTTCCGGCACCGGGAAAGTGCACAGAAAAGCAGTAAAAACTGCTTTTCTGTGCACCCTCCGACTTAATATGGCGATATTAAGTCGGAGGGTCCCGAAGAGTAAAAAAAGTTTAAAAAAAAAAAAAGAAAAAAAAAACAATTGGAACTCAGCTGGCAGCTGTTGGGTCGAAAACTGGACACTCAATTTTGCCGGCGTCCGGTTTCTGAGCCCGTGGCTGTCAGCGGGCATGAGAACCGACGCCAACAAAATTGAGCGTCGGCTGTCAAACCCGCTGACAGCCGCCGCTCCTGTCAAAAAGGAGGTGCTAGGGACGTGTTAGTGTCCCTAGCGCCTCCTTTTGCCCGTTTCTACCGTCGGGCCTCATTTAAATACTGTATCGCGCGCACAGGGGAGTGGCCTGTGCACGCACTCTCCCGCGGACTTTACTGAATCGGCCTGTTTGTGAGGTAACACAAAACCCTGCAAAAAACAAAACAAAAGACCTAGAACCTTGCCATTCCATACAATCACAACACTAATGCTCAGGAATCAAACAGCAATACAATTATTAAACCAGGCCCCAGAACACTAATACACCATCTACTCGGTAAAGAGAACAAGCTGGACTGGTACAAATCCCTACAGAGAAAATATACATTAACAGAAATTCTGCCCCTCAGACACACACTGGTAGAGCACAGACTGACCCTTATATAATAGAGAAACGAAGACTGCAAATTAAAAACCAAAACATGCAGACAAAACCAAAACAGAAAGCCTAAGAAACCAGACTCAGAAAGAGCAAAATAGAAATATATAAGAAACACACATGCCCAAAGATGGCATATTCCAGCTGCTAAAAAAAAAAAAAAAATCAAAATTTTTTTTTATCTTTATCTGATCTTTACATTTTTCTAATCAATTGGTCCTGGTCTCCTTTTTCCGCTTTTCCCTTATCAGTCTTTTCCTAATTCTTTCTTCAGGGTCATTCTTCTCTTCCTACCTTAAAAACACACACACATACACACACACACATACACACACACACACATACGCACACACACACACACACACACACACTTTCCACTATGATGGCCAGGTTCCTTGCTTGGGTGGTTACTTCTAACATGGAACCTAACATCTCTCTCACACACACAAACACACCCGACAGGCTCTCACTCTCACTTACACACACAGGTTCTTGCTTTCAGGCTCCCACTCATTCCCTCACTGTCCCTTTGTCCCCAGCAGTCTCAGTCATCCTCTCACAGCCTACCTTGTTCCTGCCACCTTCCCTCTTACTCACTCCCCTTCCCTTTCCCCCTTCTCTCTCTCACTCATCCCTTTACTGCCTTCACGCACTCCTCCTAAATTTCAGTTCCTTCCCATTCCTTCTCTATCACTAATCCCCTTCCCTCTCACTCACAATCCCCTCCCTTCTCAGTAAGAGGGAAGGAAAGGGAAAAGCTGAACAAGTGAGGAATATGGAAAGGCAGGGGAGTGAGACATTCTCCCTCCTCCTCCTTCCTTCCCTTTAACAGCGTGTGCTTCCCTCACCTCCTGTGGCCTGTCGCATCACCGCGGTCTTCTTCAGCCTGGTTTTCACCAAGCCGTTCAATCATTGTTGTCCTCTTCGGTCTGCAAGGGGGGAGGGGCAAAGAAGCATCATGGGCAGATCTTCAATGTGCCACGGCAGGTCTGCCACGGGGGGGTGGGGGGGAGGGGATCCATGCAGACACATTACCATTGCGCCACCACAGTTCTTCCTATGTGCTCGCAGGGCACCGCTACGATCTCGAGAAGCTCTGTTTGGGTGGGTCTGAGCCCAAAGTGGGTGGGCCGCGACTCACCCAGGCCCACCCGTGGCTATGCCACTGTTTCTAACAAGCATCACAATTAGTGCCTTATGCCTTTTGCATGACGATTCCACCTTTTAGTGCAGATTAAGCTGCACAAAATTAAAAAAATGTAAAAAGATGGCTTATTCGCCTTTAATGCTGGTTTGTGGGTAAACATTTTTGTGTTTAAAATGCACATTAGTACAGCAGCCACACTATTGAGAGCATGTTTTAGCATGAACTCAGTAAATTTTACATAACATGTTAATATGTCGTGCACATAAACCTTTTTTTTTTTAATCAATTTAAATGCCAAAATATTTTTAGTGCAAGTCTTATTGCATAGGTGCTCCAGTTTTTGCCATTTTTCTGTTTGCAGAAAAGATTTTTGCATATTTCCGTTAAAGTTAATACCAAGTATGCATAATGCACCAACAGAATTCTATTAGTAAATGCTCATGAAATATGCATTCATAACCAATCAATTAAGCAACTTTTGCATAACATAGAGACTATAACTGTATAAAAGGTTCTTTTTTTTTCCCCCCTGCTCTTTTCATCTTGAAGCTCAATTAGAAACTGCCTTTTGATCAATAGTGCCTTGAGCTTTCATTCACCACCACCAGCGGGGTGAGATTAGGGTTTCACACTTTGTACCTCCTCCTTAACCATCTGTCAGGGGCCATAGACCTCCACTCTCTCTGGAGCCAGAATAGGTGCCTCTGAGTCTGGCCAGTAAACGTCACTTTTGACTGATGGCCAGGACTCCCTCTCTCTAGGGGACTGTGAGTGCTGCTTCCATAGCATCCTTAGCCCATGCCAGCCTAAGAAGTTGAAGTCCAGCTCCAGAATAGAACTCTGATCTCTTGCAGCACGGTGCAGTGCACAACACTTCCAGTAGAGGGAGGCTCTCAAAATTCAGGTGATCATTGGGAATGCAGGTACTTGTAGGGTTGTGCACTTATATTTTTTTGTTTCTTTCTTTCATTTCATTTGGGGTTCGTTTAATTTCATGTTATTTTAAATGAAACCGACAATAATATGAATGAAAACAAAACAAAAAGCAAAATGAAATGGGCGCTCCACCCTTCTCCTGCCGAAAAATCTCAGTGCCTGCCCTCACCACCACTACCACATTCTTCTTATCCTTTTGTATTTAAAGTCTAAAGGGGGTGGGAACCATCTCCAGTAGCTCCTGCTTCTCTGGGTCAGAATTTCAAATCGGTGCCAGCCGGCCTTGAGACCAGTCCTTTCCTGTTGTACGTTAATACAACAAAATGGTGCTGGCCTAAGAGCAACCTGCTACCATTTTAAAATACTAACCTGGGAGCAACTGGGGATCAATCCTGCCCCATTTGGACTAAGGGAGGGTAATTTTCAAACAGCCTGGGAGGGAGTCTACGGGAAACTGCCTCAGGTCACCTTAAGGGCCCAACCACAGTTATCTGGCCAGGTCCTCCTTAGGTCCCAACCCATCAAGGGATTCTGGGCCCAGGGAGGTTCCCTTCACCCTAGCAGAGCCCAGAAGGCTGGAAGGGGGCCCTAGGAAGCAGGCAGGAAGGAAGCCAGCATGCACCAAGACTGAATGTTTGTTACCACTACTGCAAGGTGAGAAGCTTTGTGTTTTTGGCTCTGTAAATATAATTGTATATAAGGACACATCCAGAGACTACCTCCTCTATACTACTGGCTGTTTTCCAAGCCACGACTGACCCAAGTTACCACCAGCCCAAAACGGCTAAACTGTGCCTAAATCCCTTTTGAAAATTGGTGTGGGTGTGCAAAACTGTGAGCGGCATAGAAATACAAAGTAACAACTGCTTAAGATCAGGCAAAGCTTTATAAATCCTGATCTAACGTGACACCCCCTCCCAGACTACTTATTTAGTACACATGTAAAAGTACATATGAAATTGTGGTCCACACGTATTTTTACAGGCATAACCGTTTTCAAAGAGATATTTACAAGCATAAAATCAGGTTTGCTTCAAAAGACCAATGATGGAGTGAAAGGCATCCACAAGATGGAAATAGGCTTGGAGGTCCTTCAGTGTTTTAAATTGGGCCAGGGCTGGTGGCCACTCAGTGAGGAAAATACAATGAAACACAAATGTAATTAATTCATTTTTCTTTTGTTTGGCTTGCTGAATGAAATGAAATGAAACCAATTTGTTAAAATTTCCTGTTTCATTTCAAATGAAAGCACATCTCTATGTGCTTGTGAACCCATGTACTTTGTAGTTGTAAAATAGGTAGGATAAAGTACTCATAGGAATTTAAAAATGAAATCCCTGTTCATGCTTTACCTCACCCTCCTTAATTCTACTCCTTTGCGGCATGAATGAAAGTATACACAGACGGTAACTTTTAAACAGCTGCATGGGAGCACATGTATGCACGTATGAAATGAAACTCCAAGGAGGACAATTCAGAACAAATGTCAGGAAATATTTCTTCATGGAGAGGGTGGTGAATACCTGGAATGCACTTCCGGAGGAGGAGGTGAAGACAAGACGAAAATGATGAGAGAATTCAAAGGGGCATGGAATAAACACTGTGGGCCGGATTTTATTTATTTATTTATTTTTATTTAGTTGTACGTTTTTATATACCGTTGTTTGGAACTGGCCTTCAGAACGGTCTACAGGTGAAATGGATAGAATTCAAAGCACTATCCATACTCCACAAAACCATACAGGGAAATGAAGTCAAATGGATAAACGATGATATACACACACAAATATCACGGAGTAGCACACGATCTGCAAATAAGGCACTATTAGAAATTCCCACAGTTGCAGCAGGCAAACTTACTACAGTACGCGAAAGTGCATTCTCAATAGCTGGGCCGACCCTCTGGAATAAGCTCCCTGAAAATCTAAAACTTCAGAATAACATCAAAGTGTTCAAAAAACTCCTCAAAACCTGGTTGTTCCAACAAACCTACAAAGACAGCATTGGATAAGCTAAACAAGCAGATACCACACAACACACACTTAATCACGACCCTGTTAAATAAGTCAATCCACCATTATGTATAGTATACCTATGATAGTTAAATGTTTACAGTTCTTAATACCTCTCTAAATATTCTATAGTTCACTACTACTTCTTCCAAACGTTGTAATCCCACAATGCCTCTAATTTGTATGCCACTGTTTTTGATCACAAAATGTATCTTATGTTCGTTCTCAAATTGCATCTTATTTACGTTCGTTCAGTGCACCTGTTAGCTGTTCTATGTACTGTTGTTTCTTTTGTAAGCCATTGTGAAGGCCAGTTCAAACAACAGTATATAAAAACACTTAAATAAAAATAAAAATACATATGAGGCGGATTTTAAAAGGGTTACATGCGTAACCCTTTAAAACCCGCTCCTGTTCGCGCCGAGCCTATTTTGCATAGGCCCGGCGATGCGCGCATGTCCCGGGGCTTGAAAAAAGGGGCAGGGAGTGGGCGGGGGCAGGACCGAGGCCCTCCAGCACAGCGGCCTTGCCGGGGGATCGAGTGCCTGCACTTGGCTGGAGTGCGCAACCTACGCCTGCCCAGAGGCAGGCGTAAATAAAAAAATAAAGGTGGGGGGGGATTTAGGTAGGGCTGGGGGGTGGGTTAGACAGAGGCAAGGGAGGGGAAGGTGGGGGGGTGGAAGGAAAGTTCCCTCCGAGGCCGCTCCGATTTCGGAGCGGAATGGGAAAAGCCATCGGTGCTCCCCTAGGGCTTGGCTTGCGCAAGGTGCACAAGTGTGCACCCCCTTGTGCGCGCCGACCCCGGATTTTATAACATGTGCGTGGCTGCGCGCGCATGTTATAAAATCGGGCGTAATTCTTAAAATACAGCCCACAACGTTTAACATGTGCATTGAATGAACACATATATGATTAAAAAGGTTACGCGCACTGGACCTATTTTCAAAAGGCCCGGCGACGCGCATAAAGCCCTGGGACGCGTGTAAGTCCCGGGGCTTTACTAAAGGGCCGGGAGCGGGGTCAGCCTCCCGGCACAGCAGCCATATTTGCCTCAGTGCGGGGATCGCGCACCGGCAGTTGGCCGGTAGGCGCAAAAGGTAAAATAAAGGTCGGGGGGGTGGTTAGAGTAGGGCTGGGGGGGAAAAGTTTAGGGGAAGGGGTGGGAAGGTCAGGCTAGGGGGAAGGTGGCTCGGCGAGCGCAAGGTGCACAATAATGCACCCCCTTGTGCACACCGACCCAGGATTTTATAACATGCGCGCGTCTGCGCGCGCATGTTATAAAATCGGGCATACATGTGAGCGCGCCGGGTAGCACGCACACATGTACGCCTGTGCGCAATCTGTTAAAATCTACCCTTGTGGTTCCCTAAAGGCTAGAGGATGGAAATGAAGAAGAGTGCATGGGGGAACTTGCTTGTCCTGCAGTTACTACCCTTAACCAATAGCCTTGATACTGTTGATGCAATTTCATCATTACTCTTTGCTTCAATGGCAGGGAGAAAAGAGGAATTGGATTCAAACAGCAGCCGAGGGCCCTGACTTCTAAGGTCTGGGAAACTGTTAAGCCGGGGGGTAACCTGTGCGACGTGGCAGATACTACCATAAGCTTGCTGGGCAGACTGGATGGATCATTTGGTTCTTCTTGTTCTATATTCATTTTAATTACATTGATGGGTTTGAGGCAAGAAATAGAACATCTGAAAATTCACTGCTGACATCATAAACCCTACCTTTTAAATGTATATTCTCTGATAAAACCTGTAGTGCACAGAGTAATATGTAAATGAAAGAATTAGTAGTTTTGTTTTTTTAACTTTGAGTAGCAGTTAAAGATGATTAAACTGAAAGTAGGAAGCTGAAGCTTCAATCATTTGTTTTTTTTTTTTTATAATTCTAATGGATTCATCTTTTCAAGTGGCTATTTGCTGCACCTAGCAAAAAATCAACTTGATTAAAAGCAAATGTTAGAAATTAGCTTTCATTATGAAAATTTCCCTTTTCAGATTTTTAGGGCATTTTTATTTTAGAAAATGTATTGTAATTTTAACAGATATAACAGTATACTGAATTATTAACATAATAACATAGTAATGACGGCAGAAAAAGACCAAAATGGTCCATCTAGTCTGCCCAGCAAGCTTTCCAAGGTAGTAACTGCTGCTGCATGCAAGTTACCCCCACATTTCTGTCAAGGGTAGAAACTGCCGCTCCGTGCCGGATAAGCTTTTTTATTTATTCCCAACCTCTAGCCTTTTAATGATCCACAGTGTTTATCCCACGCCCCTTTGAAATCCTTCACAGTTTTAGTCTTCACCACTTCCTCCAGAAGGGCATTCCAGGCATCCACAACCCTCTCCGTGAAGAAATACTTCCTGACATTGGTCCTAAGTCTTCTAAGAAAATAAATATCACATCATGTATAATAGCATATTGCTAAGGAAAAACAAAGCATCTTCTAAAAGTTACATACCATAATTCAACCTCAAGTCCAAACTTGAGAGGAAATGTTTTTGAATGAGTGGAATCGTAAACAGGATCTTGGAGCAATAGGTACTACACCTGCAAAAGCATATTCCCTCTACTCTTTAGGGAATCCATTATAAAGTAATTTTATCACCAAGGAATCTTTTAAACTGCCCTACATCATAAAAAGAAAATGCCTCCCCCTGATAGACTGCACTATATTTACAGAGAAATTTAAGAAAAATAGGTGCTCCCATGCCCAGTACTTTTGTTTTAAGCTCCAGAAAGACCTTCCTAGCTGTCTGGGTAGTTTACAAAGATCAGGAAAAAGACATTAACTCTCTCACTTTCAGGTTATACTTTAAGGGGATAATTTTGTAAAAGCTTGCATAGATTTGTAGGCTGTTACATGCATAAGCTCCACCAACTCACAACGTAAACTTAAGTAAATGCCCTTTGAGAAAATTACCCTGCCAAAACGAGCTGCATAAAATTGCACTTACTATTTGATGCAGTTTTTAAAAATCAAAAAGTGCAAATCAAAAAGAAAAAAACCCCACTGCCTCCCAGAAAGCCTCTCATGAATGCAGGTAAGTTTGCACATACATACATACATGCATGCACTTTTACCTGTATTGCGTAGGCAATTTTATAAAAGGACATTTCTGTGGATAAAGCACTTTTAGCCCCAGAAATGCCTTTTTAAAATTTACCCTCCCTATATTAAAGATTTAATTCTAACTTTAAAAAGATCTGACTGCTTATTTATTTTGTTTGGGTCTTGGATTGCTACAATCAGTACTCTACCTGAATCCAAATGGAGGCTTGATAACCTTGATGTCATGTATTTCTTCTTTCTTCCTCTTCCTCCAGTATATGTTCACACATGATTGAGCTTTAATCGCCTCTTTCCTACTTGACATGGCTTTCTTATCCTGAAATCAGTTCCAGCTGTATATGAAATAGGGAGATGCTTATCTCCCTCAGTGCTGGTAGCATGGGTAAGTGATTTTGACAAGACTGAAGGGCCTACTGGGACCATAACAGACATTGTTCTCCAGGTTGCTCTACGCTCTCGTACCACTGTGGAAAACATAAGAGAAATGTGAACAGTCCCCACATTTGTTATGACAAGTGAAGCCAAAATGTTGAAGTAAAGTTGATATTCAGTCACAAGCACCCGCATTTTGTCACCTCAGCTAGAACAGATTCTTTGAAGATGACATTTCTTATGGTTGGATGTCTTATCTGGAATGACACAAAGAGAGAGAGAGAGTGAGAGACAGAAATGGAAAGAAAGGGTACAAATTATACTACAAATTTGTATAAAAATGTAATTTCAGTGTTAAGGTTCACCAATAGAATGTACTGTATTATTGAGCTATTTGCATAGACACATTCTTACTACTACTGTGTCATGGCATAAATGTAGAGAGGGAAACTTAGAGACCACATTAATGCAGTGTTTTTAAGAAGCTATATAAGACAGGCACTCAAAGGCTGTATTACCCTTAACTTCATTTTACCCTATTGCACCCATCAGATTTTATTGATGGCTAAAAGAAATAATCCCTGTAATCCATGTAAACAGAGTTTATCCTAATAAATGCAGCTACTTATGGAGCTTTTATACTGCACTGAGAGGATGTAGCATTTTGTAAGCAAGTGCAAAAGCCTAGGTATTTGTATTGCCTGCTACCTGTTGTGCCACAGCTACCGTAGCTGCAAAATACAATGGAAGCAAGATGCAGATTCAAATATGATGTCGTGCCTCCCTCAATTTAATAAAGTATGCGGTTCATCAGGTGCCACTTTTATTTGGTTTAAGAAGATACAACTTTATTACATCATATCAACTTGTGATCATTTTGAATACTGGCCTATATTTACCAATCAGAAAGCAGATAGTCCATAAACGAACGCACTGTGCAGGTTTTATTTCTGTCCATCAAAAAGAAATACTCATAAAGAACAATAAAGTAATGGCTACAGAATACCAGCCAATCAGAACTTGGAATTTCCTTAACAGTGCTATCGCCCATTATGAAATGGTTGATTGCTATTTGCCTGAATCTCTGGTGCAAAAAAAATGTATTTTTGCAAATATTTGTTAAAATCTGCATGATTGCAAAAATATTTTGCCTCCGGCTTCAGTAAAATTTTCACCCGATAAAACAGAAATCAAAGAAATTTGCAGGGCTTTTTTACACCTTTTTCAAAGAATGAAAGAAAAGAGGGTTAGGAAAGCCAGGGAGAGACTGAAGTCTTGAACACGTTCGGCACAGCAGAGGAAGTTAAATCGATGGGAGTGATGACAAGAGGCCTGTTCTGTGGGACTGCAGTATAAACTGGTAACAGAAGTGATTCAGTCCAGTTTTGTGATAGGCATAGGCAGATTGAACGTGTGATGGTCAACTTCATTTGGATCATTTTCAAATTGCAGGTTCAGATTTGTTAAAAATAAGAAAGGTGTACGATGATATTCAGCCAATTTTGGCGAGCACTGATGGCAGTTTATCACCCTGCAAGGTGATGCTGGTGTGGCTCTGTAGCTAATTCATCACCTTATATGATACCAGTTTAAGAATTTACAATGGCATATATTATTTGAATTTTTCTATACTTTTTTTAGTTTTGGTGTTGCATATAGGAGATAGGATTTAATAGTCACTGTTCTCAATATTTTGTAAATCGAACAGGTGACCGGCTTCATTTTTTTTTTTTTTTGGAGTATTAAATAATTAAAAAACAAACAAACCAAATGCCCTGTCCTTGTAAGAGAAGCTGCAATGTGATTTCTGTGTATGGGCAGCTGCCAGAAGTTTTGAAAAAAAAATCTATTTTAAAGCAGTTTCAGCCATTTTCTGCATTCCCTCCTCTTTTCATGCTTGGAGAATGCTTTACTGCCGATCCCTTCTGTTCTGACGCGCTTGTCTTAAAGTCTATCGTTGCAATCTGAGATCATTGGTTTTACTACCATTTATGGGTTTATCTCTCATCCTTGTTGAGTTACTTCAGTTTGATTAGTTGACTTTACTGGGCAGCAATGCCGGTCTGTACAAGGACAGGGAGGCACTCTCTCACCCATCTAGCTGTGAGCCTGGGGGTTGCGCCTTGGGCAAGCCAGATGAACTCTGAAGCCTCCCCCACTTTTTTTTTTTTTCTCTCTGTCGCTGCCACTTACCACTCAGCATTGTGCAGGAATCTGGAAAAGGCCCCAGTTTTTCCGGATAGGTATATTTGATTTCTTTGTTTTTCAGTTCTTTAGGCCAGGCATACCTAGTGAAATCAGTTTAGTGATCCAGAAAGGATCTTGATTTATTATTTTGGTTTGGTGTCTTTGTTCAGGATACTGACTAGAGATGTGAATCGTGTGATCGATCGTCTTAACGATCGATTTCGGCTGGGGGGGGGAGGGAACCTTATTGTCGCGGTTTTGTTTTTTAAAATATCGTGTAAATCGGGGGAAGGTGGGAAAACCGGCACACTAAAACATCCCTAAAACCCACCCCGACCCTTTAAAATAAATCCCCCACCCTCCCGAACCCCCCCAAAATGCCTTAAATTACCTGGGGTCCAGAGGGAGGGTCCCGGTGTGATCTTTTACTCTCGGACCTCCGGTGCATTGTAGAAATGGCGCCGGCGCTACCTTTGCCCTGTCATATGACAGCAGGGCAAAGGTAGCGCCGGCGCCATTTTGTTTTTTTGTCCCCCGACATCAGGAGCGTAGGAGATCGCTCCCGGACCTCTGCTGGACCCCCAGGGACTTTTGGCCAGCTTGGGGGGGCCTCCTGACCCCCACAAGACTTGCCAAAAGTCCAGCGGGGGTCCGGGAACAACCTCCTAAACTCGAATCGTTTTGCCGTACAGCAAAATGGCGCCGACCATGCCGTACGTCGGGAGCTAGGAATCAAAATGGCGCTGGCGCTACCTTTGCCCTGTCACATGATAAGGGCAAAGGGCCACCGGCGCCATTTCTCTTCACAGCAGCCGTGGGCAGAGAACGGGACATCGCGCCAGGATCATCGCGCCGGGACCCAAGGTCATTTAAAACATTTTGGGGGGGGTTCGGGAGGGTGGGGGTTTGTTTTAAAGGTTCGGGGTGGGTGTTAGGGTTTTTTTGGTGTGCCGGTTTTCCCACCCCCTATTTAACGATACAATACAAATGCCCTTGACGATAAATCGTGGGCATTTGTATTGTATCGTGCACTCTAACGATTTTGGACGATTTTAAAATTATCTGACGATAATTTTAATCGTTCAAAAACGATTCACATCCCTAATACTGACAATGTATTGTAACAGCCAAAGGGAATGGGCCACCTTCAATAACCTCCCACCAGCTTAAACAGTCTGCACATGTCTCATCAGCAGGCAGGAGCCATTGAATGGAGGCAGAACATATTCTCTGGCACAGAGCTGGGGGCTGTGCTTAAATCCACGTTTAAAGGCTCAGAAATGCAAGTACTCTGTGGCCATATTCTTCAGATTTGATTGAGAATGTGTTTATTCACTGCTTACTGGGAATGAACACTATAGCGCCACCTCCCACCAGCACCTGAAAACTTTGCAGAATTGACTGAGCAGCTTATGACAAAGCATACAACTTTTTTCCTTTTTGTTTGTATGTGTCCAATAGATGCAATTGCAAACTTGTTATATAGAGCTGGGAATATGATATCCTTGATTTTTAAAGTGAATACAATTTAATTATGATGAATCTGTACACCTCTAAATATCCCATCTATTTGGAATCTAAGTCGATTTAAATGAGCAGGTTTTAACTACAATTGAGGGAAGCAAGACCAATTAGTGAACCTGAACGTGAGCATTGAGTGGGAAACATGTTGATGTTTTTTAAATATTAATCTTGTGGTTAAATGAAAACAAAACCCAAAAATGTAAATTTTAGAAGTCTGGCACAAGCATCCATTCGGGCATGCGCGCAGAAGTCGGGCTGGCGCGTGCTGACCAGATTTTAAAAGCTGCCCAGATAAGCGCGTATCTCTCACTGCGCACCCATCTCAAGAGTTTTCAGAAAGGAATGGGCATGGTCTGCGAGGGGCATGGGTATTTTGGGCACGGACAAGAGAAGGGCGGGAAAATACTTATGTGCCTGGGCACACACTTGGGTCCAGTGGCATGCAAGTTTACTTCTGCTATGGAGGAGGTGTAAGTTAAAAATAAATAAATAAATAAATAAAAACTAGCCATAACTGAGGTGATTTAAGGGGGAAGTGCAGACTATCAAATCAGGCAGGTTTGGAGGACCTAGCTGTTAACTGGATGAACTGGTGGATGAATTGATGAAACTAGCAATGGCGTGCATGCATGCCCTTCTTAAAATTCCCTGAGTTACGTGGTAGGTGCACGCTCATTTAAAACCGGGCGCACAAATAAGTGATCGGGTTATTTTATAACTTGCGTGCATATACATGCGCAAGTTATAAAATGGCCATGTATCTGGGTGCGCACTGATGCACCTGTGCAAAGAAGCACCTGTGCGCTGGTTTGAAAATCTCCGCCATAATATGTATCAAATATTTGGATAGATGTTGAATAACAGGTTTACATATATCAGCATCCTTCAATAGATTACCACCTTATTACATATACTGTGGATGGGTGTATATTATTCCTTACCTAAAAAATAAATCATTACATTAACCATTTATCATCCAACGCTTTCAATATAGCAGAAGAGTGGCTTCAGGAAGGGATAATAACATTGATGTGTCATTATGAGATTTTGATTGACAAGTGCATTTTACAGACTTAAAATGAAACTTCTGGCTCATCCTGGCAATTACACTGCCTAGCCAGCTGACCTTTATCTTTCAGCCTCTAATAAAATAGCTAAATCAGGGTTGAAGGACAGGTCTTATTTCTACCTATTTTCAGAAAAATTCAGATTGGATGCTAGTGAAGAGAAAACAAAATCTTGAGGAATGATTAGGAGATGCAGAGCAGGAAGAAGTAAGAACTGTAAGAAAAAGAGAGAGAGAAATGAAGTCTCAATATAGCATCTATTCCATAGCATTTATGCATATATACATGCTAGTTACGACTCAGATTGTGGTCTTTGGTACTGCAAAAGGAAGCAAATTGGATAGATTAGATTGTTCTCTGTGGTCGTTATCTACTGTCATGTTCTGTTTCTTTTTTTGAAATTAATAATTTTTTGAACTTTGAACATAGCATTGCTTATACAGTGCGATTATGAGTACAGAAAAATATCCCCCCAACCCCCCCACCCCCTCAGGCATAGTGGAGCTGCGGTCGGTCTGCAGCATGATCCAAGAGTCATCAAGAGCAAAAGATGGCTGCTTGCATTTATACCTGTATTACAAAGTTCACGATGCTAATGAGTGAAGCAAGCAGGCTCTGAAGCAAAATGAGAGACAATTTAGAGCGATACATCCCCATTCAAAACACTGTATGACATTACAGTTCTCAAAGTTCTAATGAAAAATGGATATACGTATCAGCTGTATCATATTACAATTGAGTGATATAATCTGAAAACGGTTTCCATGTTTTAATAAAAGAAGACATTTTCCCATGTTTGGCTGCTGTTAAAGAGGCCAACCGATAGTATGTATGTAATTTGTCTATGACATCCATTAACTTGGGTACCTGATCTGTTTTGCACTGAATGACGATCAGGGTTCGAGCAACAATGAAAGTTTGGTTGCAAAAATGTTGCTGAGCTTTGTCTGTGGCCTCGGGATAAACATGCAAAAGGACGGCAATTGCTGATATTGGGAGGTTCCCTCCCTCCCCCTTCCCCCTGCAAACATGTAACTATAAATTAGGCTCGTTGTACTCTAATTTCCTACCTTACAGAAAGGATAGAAATATCACCTTCAGAACATATGTAACAATCAGTCAACAACATTTCATGAAAAGAAACTTTCTTGACTCGTGAAGAAAACAGGGGCTATATCGCTATCAGGCGGCCCCCATGTCCCTGGCTGTAATCAGAGGAGGATCTTTACAGTCACCCCTTATCTGTTATGGTGTTCTCCTGCCCATTGGATTGTCTTTGCAGCCATCCTCGGCCTAGTCCCTGCTGCCTCCATCATAGGTCTGCATCCGTGGGTGCGTGAGGCATAGGCCTAGTAGCTGCGGTGAAAGCAAACGTGATGCCAGCTTGATTGAAGCATTCTGCCACCTCCGTTAGTGATTTGAGCCAATAAGATGTGCTCTGGTGTTGAAATATCAAGGCAAATGGAAAGACCTATCTATAGCGAATATTCTCACGGCGTAAGATGGTCGTTGCTTCTCTCAGCATGTACCTCTTCTGCAGCTTGGAAGGAGCTAGAGCATTATATATGGCTATGTCATGGTTACGCCATTTTCATTGAGGGTGTGCCCGAGCCAGCTTGATGATGGCTTCCTTGGTTCTATAGTGGAGGAATTTGATGATTATATCTCTGGGCTGGTTATTCCGTTTAGGCCCTAGTGCACGATGGGCTCTCTCAAAATCTACCTTGAAAACTTGGTCATGCTCTTCTAGAGTTGCTCTGAAGCAGTCCCAGAGATCTTGACAAATCGCCACTGTAATCTGCATGCTGTCCGCGTATTGCTCTTCCTCAGGGACCCCCCCTGATGCGAATGTTGGACCTACGCGACCGGTTTTCAAGGTCTTCTACTTTGTCCCCCAGGCCCTCGAGCTCCATCATAAATTGCTTTGCCTGTGCAGAAAGAACATCAATATGAACGCTTTGTTCGTCTGCCCTCCCATCCAGCTCATCAACCCGTGAGCTCAAGGAAGCCAAGTCCTCTTTCATATTCTCGATACATGCTAGAATTTCTGCTTTGTGGGTCTTTAGATCCGACCGAAGTTCAATGAAATCAGGAAATCAGGGCCGGTAGTACAAATTGACAAGTCCGAGCTATTTGCTCTCGCTGCGCCCGTGTCATTTCCAGCTGCCGGTGTTCCCTGGGAAACAGCCTGGAGCGAACTCTCTGTAGGCGGAATCTCATCCACTAACTTGCTAAAAGCAAATTGCTTTAGATCTGCTGCTTTACGGCAAGCGGCCATCCTAATCGCTGCTGGCTGTGTAGAATGTCGTAGGTATGTTGGTAGGTCTGCAATATATCTGATGATAAGCTTTGTGAGCCTGGAGGGGGAATTTTGGGAGTGGAGCAGGGAACTTAGGTGGTCATCTCTCGGCAATGCTCACCAGCTCCCCCCATTAATTTCGTGTACATGGTGGTCGAGAGCTCACTGGCTTTTCTATCTTCCCGCTCCAGCTCGTCTCCCACCTTCCTGATAAAGATGGTCGATTATGGACTCTTGTTTGGGGTGATGTTTTTTACCCCGATAAGGGAGCTTTTCTCCCACAAAGCAGATCAAGTGGCTGGATTGCAACAACTGTCTACCTGTATCTGCTAGTTCTAAACAATTCTTCACTGCAGGAAGGGTTGCCAGTGAGAAAGAACACAATCGCTGCTTACTTTTTCTTGCAGCTCTCCTCTCTGCCCTTCCTTCAAGCCACGTGGCTTTTTCAGATGGAGTCCAGCTCGTCTACTCCAGCTCCTCCTGATCCCGCCTCCAAAATATCACTTTCAGATGTTAGTATGTGGAAAGGAAGCCTCTTGGATATGAAAGGCCTGCGTTTATCTGTAAGCTCCCAGCTCTGCAGGCGATACGGTTCTGATGTCTGTCATGTTCTGTTTCTAATTTCAAGTCTGGCTTAAATGTTTTTTGATATGTTCAAAACCACTTAATGGAATTACTGTACATTAAAATTGCTGGCTGTCATTGAAATCATTAATTATTCTTTAAAATGTAATACTTAAGTTAAATTTTTATATTGAGACAAAACGATTCTGACCCTCAAAAGAACATTTTTATCTTTCCTGTAGAAATAGCGAGGCAAGGGCATCTGCAAAAATCCTTGTATTTAATTAAATTTTTTAGTTCTTATAACCCAGTCATTTAAACAGGCACCTAATATATCCTCAGATGTTAAGTAGCTGAGCCCATATCTGTGACAGATCTAAGCAACACAGAGATAGCATTAAAGTTAATTATCTAGTGCAAATATACATAGTGTGATTGAAAAGCTGTGTCTATATAACCTCTAATACAGGCTTGCAGCAATTCCATATGTAGCTTGTATGCCTCTCTAAAAGGTATTTTGTTGGGGGGGGGTGGGGAGGGAGGAGGAATTGAGAACAGACCAGTGTCTTATAAATTCACTGGGCACTAGTTTTAAAACTGAGCAAAACAATTAGTTGAGCAGTTGACCATATTGTGCACTTATAAAAAAAATATATATATATATATAGTTATGCAAAGCACACAATATATAGATTCAAACATAAGCTTGTAAAATTATATATTTATAGGAAATAAATGCACTTGTGATCAAAGTAAATATGCAACCCATGCAGAATCTTGAGGGCTCTTTTTGAAAACAGAGCCTATTGCTTTTCGTAAAAAAAAAAAAAAAAAAAAGATTGCCTGGACTGAGATCCTCATATTAAACATTGATCCCCAAACATCTTCTTTTGTTTAGAGGGACGCTGCATGGCACCATCCAGACTATTGGTTTACCACCTGAGTCTCTGCCCTTATAAAAGCAACAGAAGCACTTTGTCCAGAAAGATGCTGATCTATAAAAGTACAGTAAAAAGTGAACCAAAAAAATAACCAGGCAGGCAAGCAGAGCAACAATAAAAGCACAAAAAAAAAAAAAATTGGCAACTGGGCATCCTAAAAGATTGCTGTATGTTGTAAATTAGGACATGTCTGAGTTTTATTTGATAGAGCAAGATACTACTAGCCCTATTGGTCCTGGAGGAAAAGGACTTGTTGCCAGTGGTACAAATATTTATTGGACTAACATGAGTCGTCCAAAACTGATGATGTATATGAGTTTTTAGTGCCACATAGGTTCCTTCTTCAAATGTGCTCCTGTCGAGCAGGGACCTCTGTGGCCTCCATGGCTCATGTGCAGGATCTTTGGATCATTTCTGTTTTAGTCAAATAAAATGTCACAGCCTGCAAAGAGTCTGGTTTTGTTTTTTTGAAATACAGATTAAAACTGATGATTGCACACAGTCGGCCTCTTTCAGACCTTCCCACTCTTAGTTGAAAGGATCTCATTCATCAGAACACCCTGAATTAGTCAGGTTGGTGATTTATGAATGGTCCAATAATTAATGTGTTTCCGTTAGTCACAAGTTGTTGTTTTTTTTTGTACAATCATTACTGGGGTTATAGAAATCCATCATGGAAAGGAGCACATTTATGAAGGGAAATGGAAACCCAGGCCCAAGGAGGAGCATTATAAACATAGAAATGATGGCAGAAAAGGACCAATGGTCCATCCAGTCTGCCCAGCAAGCTTCCCATAGTAGTATCTGCCATGCAGGTTACCCCCATGTATCTGTCAGTGCTGCTTGACATGCTTTGCTTATGGACTTGGACATAGAAGCAGTCCTGTATTTTTTCCTTAATGTTTGAGCATAAGTACCCCAGATTGTAAAAAAAAGTCATGGCTTGTGTTGATTGTAACTGAATCCAAATTTCTCTTTCCTTTCAGCTCCCACTCCTCTCTTTCGAAGCAGAAAGTGATGTTGCAGTTGCATCAAAAGCATCAAGGCTTATTGGTTAAGGATATTATTCCCATGTTTCTATTAAGGGTAATAACCATTGCACTCTGCTAGTTACCCCCATGCTCATCAGTTCCGCAGACTGTAAAAGTCAGAGCCTTCATTGGTATCTGTCTAAATCCATTTCCCCCTTTTCCCCTTCTGTTGAAGTAGAGAGCAATGTTGGAGTTGCATCAAAAGTATCCAGGCTTATTGGTTAAGGGAAGTAACCACTGCACCAGCAAGATTAGTCTCCACCAGGGAGTGTGCATTTTCAGTAGCAGGCCCCATATTTTGGAATTCAGTCCCACTTGACATTCGACTAATTTCTGACAAAAACATATTCAAGAAAGCTTTTAAACATCATCTATTCCTTCAAGCCTTCCTTGATTTATGTACCTCCTAACAATTTATTATAATTTTATACCTTGTATGTCTGTATCATTCGTTTTTATGTTAAAGCCATTTTTAATTTATTTTAATCTTTTAGTTATTGTATTTAGTTATTTATTTTAATCCAATTTTATTATATATGTACTGTTGTAACCCGCCCCGAATTTGGAGGGGCGGCATATAAATACTCATAAATAAATGCACACTTTCTTCGTTTCCTTTAGGATTTGGCCATAGAAGCAATCCTGTGCTTTTTCCCATATGTCCATGTAACAGTATCCCAGACCATGGAAGTCGGGCCCTCTGTTGTCTTTGGAATCCCTTTTATCCCCCTGCCGTCTAAGCAGGGAGCAATTTTGCAGTTGCATTAAAAGCACCAAAGCATATTGGTTAAGGATAGTAATCTCCATGCCTTCTGCTAAGAATACCAGCAAGTTACCCCCCTGCACTCTTATCTCATTTCTGTCCTCTATCCTTTAGAGATCCTCAGTGTTTATCCCATGTCCCTTTGAATTCTTTGACTGTTTTCTTCTTCACTACCTCCTCCGGAAGGGCATTCCAGGCCTCCACCACCCTCTTCAAGAAGAAATAATTCCTGACGTTGGTTCTGAGTCGTCTCCCCTGGAGATTCATTTTGTGACCCTTAGTTCTATTGTTTTCTTTCCAACGGAAAAGGTTTGACGTCCATACATCATCAAAACCTTTTAGGTATCTGAAGGTTTGTATCATATCTCCCCTGTACCTCCTTTCTTCCAGGGTATACATATTCAGATCCTTCAGCCTCTCCTCATAGATCTTCCAGTAAAGACCCCACACCATTTTGGTCTTCCTTCACTGGACCACCTGCATCCTGTCTCTATCCTTCTTGAGATACGGGTTCCAGAACTGAACACAATACTCCAGGTGAGGCCTCACCAAGGACCTGTACAAGGGCATCATCACCTCCTTTTTCTTACTGGTTATTCCTCTCTCTCTATGCAGCCCAGCATTCTTCTGGCTTTAACTATAGACATGTTACATAGCTTCGCCATCTTCAGATCCTCAGACACTATCACCGAAGATCCCTCTTTTGGTCTGTGCACATCAGTCTTTCACCCCCATCACATACAGCTCTTTTGTATTATCGCATCCCAGATGCATGACTCTGTACTTCTTGGCATTGAATCCCGGCTGCTAAACCTTTGACCACTCTTCCAATTTTCTTAAATCACTTTTTAATCTCTCTACTCCTTCACGCATGTTCACTCTGTTGCAGATTTTAGTATCATTCGCAAATAGACATACTTTACCTTCTATCCCTTCTGCAATGTTGCTCACAAATATTGAATAGAATTGGTCCCAGCCCCAATCCCTGTGGCACCTTGCTTAACATGGCTCTTTTCAGGGTAGGTTCCATTTACCATTACTCACTGTCTCCTATCGGTCAACCAGATTTTAATCCATGCCACCACCTTGGTGCTCATTTCCAAGCTTCTCATTTTATTCACAAGCCTCCTATGCAGGACCATATCAAAAGCTTTTCTGAAATCCAAGTAGATCACACCATGCACTCTTCCTCGATCCAATTCTTTAGTCACCCAATCAAAAAAAATCAATCAGATTTGTCTGACAGGACCTTCCCCAGCAACCCACCAGATTGTAGATAGTTCACTATCCTTTCCTTCAGCAACATCTCCCTTAATTTTCCCACCACCAATGTGAGTCTAACCAGCCTGTAATTTCCAGTCTCTTTTTTGCTTCCACTCTTGTGAAGTGGGACCACCACCACTCTTCTCCAATCTCATGGCACCTCCCCCTTTTGCTTTACTGATTTTTTTCTTCATCTCCCTCAGTTTCACCAGATATTCATCCCTGTGTTCCTCTTTCTGGTATCCTTTATACTTCTTGAACGCTGTTGCTTTTGCCTTTATTTTTTCAGCCACTTCCTTTGAATTCTACCAATCATGTAGTTTGACAGGGTCCCTGGGATGGAATTCTGAGAAAACAGTTGGTCAAACCCTTAAAAACAAGTGAAGCATTTCCTCTGAGGATAACATGCAAACAAATGCACATGGCGGCATGAACGTGTGTATATATGGCCACAAGCAGGTCTATGCTAGCACAAGTTTTGTTATAGGCGGCATAGAAAAATTTGCAAATAAATATTATTTTATAATCCATGCATATGATATACTCGCATTTTATAAAATATGCATATCTCTGCTCTATAACATATGTGCATATATAGGCTTTGAGCATGTGTACTTTTCCTACTTATTTTAAAATTATATGTGCATATATTTTACGCATGAAAATAAAATAGAACTTGCTTGCATAAATTGGTGTCTTTTAAAACATGTGCATGTCAAGATTTTCAGTTTTATCAATCCACCAGTTTGCCCAGAGTTTCTCAAGGTCATAAAGACCCTCCTGGTTCTTCAGCCTGAACTCCCCTGTAGTTCACCCAGACCTCCCACCCAATCAGTGCTACACAATAAACACCTTTAATATAATTTACACCAGATAATTATCAGGTGTAAAATTATGCAAGCAAGTTGGGAAACCTATGTGAATATCTTTTAAAATAGCAATTTACGTGCGTAAATGTTCGCCTTGCCCTGGAAAGCCCCTAGACTGCCTTTTTTTTAATGCATGTATATGTACATGTGAAAGTGAAAATATGTGCACATTTTTTGGACTTTGATAAAATAGGGAATACAGAAGTAGAGACTACTTATATGCGTATATGCTAATTTTTATGGGCGTAACATTTTGAAAATTCATCCCTTGTGCGTAAGTGCAAACCCTCCTCTAATGTTTACCCACTCAGTCTGGGTAAACGTATGCAAGTATGTCATGTATGCGTGTAAGTTTACCTGCATTTTGGGTTGGCAATTTTGTAAAAGGCCATTTCTGCAGAAGTCCATTTGAAAAATTACTCCACGTAAGTTGAAAAAAAGCAAAACAAATGCAAATGAAAATTGGAAACCTTAAAAGGATTGTGTTTGAATGGAAAACTGCCGTTATATAGAGAAAGATAACTCAGACTTTTCATACTATGCAATATGTAATTCAGTTTTCAGAATTAATACTGTCCACTTTTAGTTCCACTACTCATATATAAATCATTCAGCTCTAATGTGTAAGAGAAATATAAATTCTAATGCAGTACAACTTCCCACTAGTTGCATCTCTGAATAGTAGTAATGATCCTTCTTCATGGGGAAGACAATTTTCAAAGTCAATTACCCCAGTAAAGTGCCTTGTCTACAAACTGCCCTCCTCTGGCCAGCTATAAGTAGGTGTCGACTTCCAGAGCATGTGTGCTTTTAGCCCGGCTGCTACGAGGCGTTCCCAGAGGTGCTAGGGACAATTTCACAAGTTCGTGTGCATTATACCCATCTCACCTGTCCACATAAAAGAGCAGGCGCATTGTTTCCCTTTGAAAAGTAGCATAAATTATGCACTCCAAAAGCGGGCATGTGTTTTACAGCCCTCATAGTTTAATATCCGTCAGTGTGTGGGACAGGCCTGAATAAAAGGGGGTTATTTGTTTTGGGGATTTGTGTGTGCTTCTGGGGGGCCTCTTGGCAGCTTGTTCAAAATGTAATGTGGTTATTTTTATTCGCTTGTTGGCAGGTACATTTCTGAAGGAAATTTTTCGAAGTGCCGATGGTGAATCGACCCATTTGAGAAGCAATGAAAAGTCTGCATTTAATTAATTTGAGTACTGGGGATTGCAATTTGAATTTATCATAGTAATTTAAGCAAGATCTACAATCTACAGTACTAAGTCTTGTATAGCTAAATCAAGAGTAACATATCTACTGGTGGAAATGTTCCTAATTCATTAAAGCTGTTGGTCAAACACATTAAAAGGGAAGAAACTTGGAACACTCTTTTTAAAAAGATACCTTCCAATTTCTCTCACAACTCTTGAAAAATAGAGCTTATATTGACTTGGAGCTCTAGATGTATCAGACTGTAACCAGCACAGGCTCACTGTCCACCTACTGGAACATTAGTTTGTTAAAATTAAGTGAAATTTTGTCAACTATAGCTTGTTGATCAATAACATTAATTTACTTGATTTAGCTTTTTATCCTCAGCAAACAGAATCTAATTATCAGGGAATATGCATGAAGATTTGCAACTGCTTTGGTTGCTATAATTAATATACTATATAAGATAAATTTTAAGACCCGCGCGTGGGCAGTCATGTGCGCACGGTTCCCGGCACATGCACTTGGACGCAGCGATTTTTTTTTAACATGGGCGTGTTGACAAGTGCATGTTATAAAATCTGCTACCCGCGTGCACAATTTTATATTGGCGTGCGCGAGTGCCGAATCGAGCGTGTAAGTGGGAGGGGGGGGGATTTCATTATATGCACGCGGCGACACAATAGGCCCCTGTTCCCTCCCAGTCCGCTCCGGTAAAGGAACTTTCTAACCCCCTACCTAACCTGCCTCCCTTTTCTCCTTCTAATCCCGACCCCTAAAACCCCGTTAGCTACCCAAGATTTTTTTTGTTTTTCTACTTACCTGCTCACTGGAGCAGCAGCAACTTGCGCAGGCTGGTCGGCTCCCTGCGCATGCTTCAGTGGGACAGTGCCTAATGATGCTGTGCCGGCCCACCCCTTTTTCCCAAACCCGGTTTTCTATGTGTGCCGGGAGGTACGCAGTGGCTGCGGGACTATGAAGATCCGTGCAGCGTGAGCCAGCTGAGCGCATATCTCCCGGATTTCACACACGTAGGGCTTTTAAAATTAGCCTTTATTAGTCTACCAAAATGTGCATTTTTTTAAAATTATTCTGGACAACTTAGTTTATATTTGTAGACAAAACTGTTAGATAAGAAAAGTAAAAAGAACAATGTTTTCTTGTGTATGCCATTGAATTGTCAATAGGTTTTATCTCTATTAAGTGCATTTAATTTGGGTAAATGGCTTTTGAAAATTGCTACAATAGTTTGTTACATTTGCAAGCATAATTCCTTTGAAAATTGAACTGTGTGTATGTGCATACTTTGTGACTGCTAATTTTCAAGATAGAACAATGCAGGCGGGTTTTTTTTCAAAATTAATTTTTCTTTATTGGGAAGAAACAGCGACAAACAGTAAAACCCGCACTGCAGGTATAAACAAAATATATAGTAACTAGTACAAACCAAAGATAATGAGTACATAGTATCAGCCACTGAACGTCAGCCACGGCTCACTCCCAATTCTTTATTTGTATATCCCAGTTCCCCCATCCATACCCACAATAGCATCCAACACCCCAAAACCAGTCTTTACCATTCAAACCGCATACCATTCATACCACCCCCGACTCCCCCCTCCACCCCCACCCCCCCTCGGACTGCAGTGTACATTGCTAAAAGTACCCACCTAAATTGCAAATTCCCCAGGCTTTTCAAAATTGCTCTCAATGTTCACAAAAGATGAGAAGAATTATTTGGTGCTAGAATATGTGGCAGATGTTCGTCTACTATTAAGATATATGACGAAAATTTTATCCTATAATAAAGAGCTTTCCAAACCCTGTCCTGGGGACTCCACAACCGGTCGGGTTTTCCAGATATTCACAATAAATATGCATGCCATAAATTTGTATGCACTGGGTCTTCAGTGTGTGCAAATTGATCTCATACATGTTCATTGTGAATATCCTGAAAACCTGACAGGCTGTTGGTTGATGAGGACAGGTTTTGGAAGCCCTACTCTAGTACCTATGGATTTATTCACAGCTTTGTTAGTTAATGCCTCCTGTGCATTTTCCATGTACGTCATTTTCTAAATGCTAGGAGATACAGAGAAATTGAACTTTTATAGCAAACCTTTTAGTTTGAAGGTAAACAGAGAATCAAAACAGACAGCTTGCGATACTATCACCAAAATTGGCACATTTAAATAAAGTGCGTGAGCGAACTCTGTCTTTGGCCGGCCCTCGCATATGGAATGAGCTACCAAGTGAGTTGAGATTGGAGCCAACATTTTCAAGTTTTAAAAAGAAGTGAAAAACATATCTATTTAATCTTGCATTTGGAGAACAAAATGCCGAAGGAGAGTAAATAAATTTGAAGGACACGGAAAGCTGATAGGCTACCATTGTTGTTAGTTTGATTATAGCTGTTATTTTAATTTATTTTATGCTGTATCTGAATATTTTATGAAATTTTTTTATTGTTTTAATTTGATTTATTCTTTTGTTTTAGAACGTAAACCGATATGATTAGTTTGAACACCGGTATAGAAATTGAAATAAATAAAATAAATCACAAATCATATTCATATTGAGGGCAATATGTAGCCACTGTGCAGTTCTGCTAGTTAAGATAAACTTACCTGGCCAACTAGTACTGTATAACAGCAACGCAGCCGCAACACTTAATATACCCAGATATCCTTAAGTAGCCAGATAAGTGCATCTGTCTCTCTTTAGGGAAGGTGTATGGGCCTGACAGCCGGATGATTTATGTGAATATTGGAGTTAGCAGGATAACTTATCTAGCTAACACAGCTCTTCCCATGAATGCCTCTGGACCACCCCTGGAATGTCCCTGACTTATTCGGCCAAATTCTAGCTTGCTAAATAGTTATCCGGATAGAATTTAGCCGGATAAGCGGTCAAATTTTCATTTAGCTGGATAACTTCTGTTTTATGTGATCCGTGCTAGACCAAATTATTTTGGGAACTTGTGGAATACAAGAGCTTGTAATAAGCAAATAAATAAATAAGGGCATTTGAATGTGGATCTCATTATGTTTTACCTGCTGGTGCAAAAGAACAAGAGAAGAATAAATGTCGGAAAATCTCTATATTATGGAAACATGAGAACAGTGATACAGATATCTGTTGATTCTGCAGACAAATTATAATAGTTTCAGTATAAGAACAGATTAAAATCTCCACTTGGGTAAGAAGCAGCAGGATTATCAGTTGCTTTAGTGGTGACAGCAACTCCAGCCTGATTATTCACTTTTATTCTTTGTCATTGTGAAGATGCATCTTAGCAGCTTCCATGTGGTGAATCTCTGATCAAGTAATGTGACCTGTGATTATTGCAGGAAAAAGGTTAATGAGTACCTTAATGCTAAAGGAAAGGCAAACGAATAAGATAACACAATTATAAGAGGGGAAAAATAGATCTCCCCTTTTGCTCGCTTCTGAATTAAGTTTTTGTTGTTATTCTAATCTGGAGGAAATAAATTCAAGCTCTGTAGACATCTTAAATGCTATTTCTTTTCTTTTTCCCCCTGATGGGTGAATTTCTGTGCCTCTGTATATAGTGATCCGGTTTTTTCTTGGGTACAGTTGCGCTTCCTTGGCAGTCAGTGAGCCGCTCGTAGCAGAACGAAACCCCCTTATCCCAGATTTGTTTGTTGCACATCAAAAAACATAAAAGGTGAATTTTAAAAGGCTGACCCGCACATTAATTAGGGGATGTGTGAATATCACGGGTGTGCGCCGTGCGGATTTTAAAAGCCGCCCGGATACGTACGTACATGCCGCTGCGTGCGCATCTCGGGACTTCTCAAAATGGGGTGGGGCATGGGGGTGGTCTGGGCGGGGCATGGATGGTACATGGACGTTTTGATACTTGAACCAGAAATGTGTGCGTAAATACTTATGCGATCCGACATGCGCCAGTTTCCCCTGCCTCGTAGCTTTACTTCTGCTATGGATGGCATGTAAGTATATATATGTAGAAAAAAGAGCCATGTCTGAGAGATGTAAAGGGTCTGGGGTAACAGGGGGGTTACAGGCTATCAGACTGGGAAGGGGATTGGAACTATGTTAACTGGGCCAACTGGTGAGGAACTGGTAAAACAGGCAATTGTGTTGGTACGTGTCCCTTTTAAAACGTCTCCACTTACACGGTAGAAGCAGGTTTTGCACACACAGGAGCGCGTTCACTTAAAATTAGGCACAGTTGGGCGCGCAGCCAGGCTATTTTATCACATGCGCATGGGCGAATGTGATAAAATAGGCGCATCCCTGGGCACGGGCTGACGAATGCCCGCAAATGTGCACCTGCGCTCCCCTTTGAAGGTTACCATCTCTGATTGGTGGTGGGGTACAGGAGAACAAGGGAGGATTAAGATCTTGAATGAAACAGTCTACCCAGATCTCACAAATGTGGTAGTAAGAGCTTAAACTGATGATCATCTTGGAGCTGCATTAATAGGAAATGGGTTTTGGAAATTCTGGAACAGGAGAACTGGATACCAACAATAGAGTAGAATGCTGAGGCTGGATTCTCAGAGGCTGAGGACAGATGTAGGGGAGACACAGAGAATGGTAGATACTAGAACAGTACATCAATAGCAATGCGAAATGAACACATACAAAAACAAGACAACTCTATAAAATTTATAACAAGGCAATAATAAAATTCTCCAACAGTAAGATTTGATGCCTTTTATAATGCGTTCACTTCCTTCAGTGGATTGATTCCAGCTTTCCATATCCCTGCACTGCTGCAGACAGATTCCTTCTGAAAATCCAAATCCACGATATTGACTAGCTGACCTGTAGCTTATTCATGGAGCCAAAGAATTCCAATAGATTAGTACAGCGTGAATTCCCTTTGGTAAATTCAGATCCATAGAACGGTAGGAATTAGTTTGAAGGGGACAGAGAATATCATAATGTCTCTGAATAGACCTATGGTGTGAAGTGCTGTGTGCAGTTCTGGTGCCCTCATCTGAAAAAAGATAAAGAAGAACAACAAACAACAACAACAACAAAGACCATCTAAAAACTCACATCAGCTCCGTCCTGAAAGGAGGTTTTTACAAACTTAACATCATCAAAAAGCTCAAGCCACTACTCCACACTCATGATCTCAAAACAGTTGTCCAAGCCACCATCTCATCCAAGCTGGACTACTGTAATGCCCTATACCTTGGACTCCCTCACTCTACCATCAAACCCCTTCAAATACTTCAAAATGCCACGGCAAGACTCCTCAGCAACATATGCAGAACAGACCACATCACCCCGGTCCTTAAGGACCTGCACTGGCTCCCCATCTCATTCCGTATCCTGTTCAAAACCCTTACCATCGTTCACAAATCTATTCACAAGAGTGACTCCTCATGGCTCACCGAACCTCTCCAACTCTCCCAATCAACACGCCCTACCAGAGCAAACCTCGCCTGCACCTTGCAAGTCCCACCCCTCAAGAAGGCCCGCCTCTCCACAACCAGGGACCGGGCCCTATCTATCGCCGGTCCAACCCAATGGAACGCCCTTCCTGCCCACCTCCGCCTTGAGCCATGCTCCATGAAGTTCAGAAAAATGCTCAAAACATGGCTTTTCCACCAGGCCTTTCCAGACTAGCCCCCCCCCCTCCCACTATTCACCCCGACCCCCCCCTTCTTCGATGTAAATATGTTTATCCTCTTACCCACTTCTTCGATGTAAATATGTTCATACCCACCCCGAATCTTTATAATCACGTTATCTTCTACATATCATTTTTTGCAATCTTTGTAGATATGTTCATATCCGTCCACTCCCCCCCCCCTCTTTCTTTCCTAGCTTGTTATCTGGCTCCTCCTCATAGCCTCTTTGCTGTTGTTTATTGTTCTCTTGTTACCCCCCTCCCTGTTTAATGTAATTTCTACCTTCGTTATGATGTAAACTGATATGATGTGTATTTTAATGTCGGTATAAAAAAGCTGTTAAATAAAAGAAAAGATATTGAGAATGTCAACAAAAAAGAAAAAGGGGATGGAATAGCGCCATTATGAAAAAAGATTAAACAGGTTGGGGCTCTTTAGCTTGGAAAAGAGACAACTGAAGAAATACAATAGAGGTTTATAAAATAATATTAAGTTGGGTGGAACAGGTAAATAGGAAATTGTTATTTGCCCTTTCAAATAGTACTAGGACTAGGGGACACTCTATGAAGCTAATTGATACCAAATTTAAAACACATTTGAGACAGTATTTTTTCAGTCACTGTACAATTAAGCTGCCAGAGGATGTGGTCAAAGTTAATAGTATAGCTAGGTTTCTAATAGGTTTGGACAAGTTTCTGGAGGACAGGTCTATTAGCATTTTTGTAGCTAGGCAGCCACGGGAATCACCATCTCCTACATCTGGGAATGAGCCACAGGGAGGTGATCTTGTTGGTACTTCCAGGAAACCTGGATCGGTTGCTCTGAGACGAAATGCTGGGCTTGATGGACCATTAGCCTGACCCAACATGGCACCACTTACATTGGGGCAGATTTTCAAAGGGGTATGCGCGTAACCCCCGAAAAGCTGCCCCTTCCACCCCCTGCACGCGCCGAGCCTGTGTTGCATAGGCTCGGCGGCGCACGCAAGTCCCGGGGCTTTCCTGGGGGCGTGTCGGGGGTGTGTCGCGGCCGGCACGTCATCAGCCCCCAGACCAGAACATGGCACGCCAGCAACCGGCCCGCACACGCAAGGCAGGCGTAACTTTTGAAATAAAGGTGAGGGGGGGAATTAGTTAGGGCCGGGGGGTGGGTTAGTTAGGGGAAGGTGGGGGGTGCCGGAAAGAAAGTTCCCTCCGAGGCAGGCTGCGCGGCTTGGTGCGTGCAGGCTGCCGATTTTGCGCAGTCTTGTGCGCGCCGACCCCGGATTTTAAAAGATATGCGTGGCTACGTGCGTATCTATTAAAATCCAGTGTACTCTTGTTTGCGCCGGGTGTGCGAAGAAAAGTACGCGCTCGCGTACTTTTTTAAAATCTGCCCCATTATGTTTATGGTCTTTTCTATCCTTTCCATTTTTTTAGCACCTTTTAGCATCTTTTTTGCCTCTCCTCTTACAAATTAGTTATTTCATAACCTTACTAGACAAGTATTTGGTCTGATTTGGGTAATTTGTTTTTGGAGTTAAAATACACAAATGGTAAATAATAAAATAAATTAAAAATGTCGCTTATTTATGGAATCTCAAGCCATCCTACTTCCTTTCCTCCTCATGACCCCATACATTCACTAATATTTTACCCTTCTTTGTATTCCCTGTTTGTTTTTTTTTTATTGATAAACAGATCCAAATAAACAAAACAAATGTTATAGTTCCTGAGGATCAGGTGAGAACTGTTGGTATAAATTAGATATTACATGAACTGACAAGTAGACTCATGTTGAAATCACTCATAATGTCTTAAAGATTATGGTTGCTGGATTTTCAAATATTCAGATTTTTAAAGTGATCTAGCTGCCTTAGTAAGATGTTAGATGGCTAGATCACCCCCTCAGAGCTGGTTCTATAATGAGGCAGGGCAAGGCGGCCGCGTCAGGCAGTAGAATTTTGAGGCGGCAAAAAATGCCCCTCTCAGAATGCCGCTGTGGCGACCGCCTCACACTGCCTGCCCCACCTGCGGCTGCCGAAGAGAGGAGGGAGGCTGCTGTGGGCTGCCACCGGAGGCCAAGGAGAAAGGGGGGGGTGGGGCTAGGGGGTGCCATCTAATCCCTTGCCTTGAGCCGCCCCCGTCACCCCCTTTGGTACAGCGACTGCCCTACTACTCAGCAGCAGTTTCAAACAGTGCCGCCCTTCTTGTCTGGGCTCACGAGCTTGCAGATTCACATGTAAGGGGGTACTTGGTTCTCTTACCACTAGATTCAGCATTTTTGAGACCAGCCTTAAGGTTTTTGCTTGATCTATAAAAGCCTGGCTGAGCATGTGTAGAGTGATGGTGGTGGTGGTGGTGGTTTTTGGTTTTGGAGAGTAAGGAGGAGATTTTGGTGGTCCTCAACTTCAGGTCCCTCAGCCTCTTCCAGAGGGGGTAGGACCTTGTCCTGCTTGCCAGTTCCCTCACCAAATCTGGAACTGTCCAAGTGGAGAAGAGCAGAGAGAGTTTTGTCTTTTGAGAGAGTTGTATTTTATTTCCTTGACCTGCTCCCAGCCTCAGGAGGGAAGTCACCCCTGCCTGATGGGGAAAAGGATAGGCTGCTGCTTTGCCGTGAGTCTAGTCTAGGTGGGGGACTGCGCTTCCAGAAGAGAGAATTGATTTGGGGAGTTTGTTTATCTACTTTTGTTGGGAGGAACCTTTTACCACCACTTCCTACCCACCTACTTTTCCTGGCACCAGGAAGGGATATTGACTCAAAGGCTGGGGAGAGAGGACTAAGGCACTTGGAGTTTTCCTTTGAATTGTATCAAGAAAATTGATGCAATTTAATTTCTTTTTGTGACTTTTGATTCTGACAAATTTACTTAAGTTACGGTAAATTGTTATTTTAGCACCGCTTCTGGAGGTATATTCAAAATAAAATGTCTATGAATGTTATCAATGTTAAGACTGCTGAATATCTCTGTCAAAATCACTACTTAGCCGTAAAAGTAGTGCCGCCCTGATCGATCCACTGCCTGCCCTCTGGATATCCGGCTATCTACTTAGCTAGATAAGTGACTTATCTGGTTAAGTGGCGCTGCTGAATATAACTGGATAGTCAGTGGCCGCCACGTTGCCAGCTAAATTGCTCCTTATCTGGCTAAGTAGTGCTGAATATTGAGTCCCAAGTGTCCAGCCTGCTATTTTCAAGTTCAAGGACATGCCTGCTGAGACAACAAGGTGTGAGTACATCTGAGATACTGATTGTGATGAGTGAAAGATTGTTCCAGGGGTCCCATCCCCCTTTAGCCTAGGGACCCAGAGACTCTTCCCTGCCGGAAGAACCCCAGTGACCTATTTCAAAGTTTTGGACTGTCAGAGAGGAGATCCGGGAGAGACAGTGGCCTTGGGGACTGTTGTGTGCCCCTACATTAGGGGAGTATACACACATATTGACCCAAAAATTCAGTGTGGCACCCTCCCCTCAGCTTGAAACATAAGAACATGCCATACTGGGTCAGACCAAGGGTCCATCAAGCCCAGCATCCTGTTTCCAACAGTGGTCAATCCAGGTCATAAGAACCTGGCAAGTACCCAAAAACTAAGTCTATTCCATGTTACCGTTGCTAGTAATAGCAGTGGCTATTTTCTAAGTCAACTTAATTGATAGCAGGTAATGGACTTCTCCTCCAAGAACTTATCCAATCCTTTTTTAAACACACCTATACTAACTGCACTAACCACATCCTCTGGCAACAAATTCCAGAGTTCAATTGTGCGTTGAGTAAAAAAGAACTTTCTCCGATTAGTTTTAAATGTGCCACATGCTAACTTCATGGAGTGCTCCCTAGTCTTTCTATTATCCAAAAGAGTAAATAACTGATTCACATCTATCCATTCTAGACCTCTCATGATTTTAAACACCTCTATCATATCCCCCCTCAGCCGTCTCTTCTCCAAGCTGAAAAGTCCTAACCTCTTGAGTCTTTCCTCATAGGGGAGTTGTTCCATTCCCCTTATCATTTTCATAGCCCTTCTCTGTACCTTCTCCAATTATATCTTGGAGAAGGTACAGCGACCAGAATTGTACACAGTATTCAAGGTGCGGTCTCACCATGGAGCAATACAGAGGCATTATGACATTTTCCATTTTATTCACCATTCCCTTTCTAATAATTCCCAACATTCTGTTTGCTTTTTTGACTGCTGCAGCACACTGAACCGACTATTTCAATGTGTTATCCACTATGACGCCTAGATCTCTTTCTTGGGTTGTAGCACCTAATATGGAACCTAACATTGTGTAACTATTGCACGGGTTATTTTTCCCTATATGCATCACCTTGCACTTATCCACATTAAATTTTATCTGCCATTTTAATGCCCAATTTTCCAGTCTCACTAGGTCTTCCTAGACTATTGCTCTGCTTGCCTACCCCTTGCAGCAGCCCAACTAAGCGCTAAGTATGGGCAGTAGCTGGGTGTCATATTTGGGTCAGAGGAGGTCACTTGGATCACTTATGTTAATTTTCAACATTTGCCAGATAAATTACATGACTTTCACTGTGTTCAGTGGTAAATGGTTTAAGTTTGGCTGACTCTGTTTTAGCCAGCTAGATTTACTGTAGGTAAATTTTCAGCTGCATTCTGGCTGGGATACAGCTGAAAATCTTAAACTTAGCCAGCTAAAACATAGCCAACATGGCCAACTGTCACCAGTCAGCAGTTTACTGAAATTTGGTTCTCGACTAAGTAAACAGATGACAGATATGATTCTAGTTCATGAAATATAAGTTCTTATGTTTCTGGTTTTCTAAATTCTCATTCCAAAACAGTTGAATTAATAGGGCCAGAAATGTTTTCAAGTGACTTGAAGTTGAGGTTGGTTTAGTTACGCTACGTACATGTAATATATATCTGTGTAGTTATTAGGTCACATCAGTGAAATACTATAGGCAGATTTTACGTGTATGGCTGCCATTACTGACAAACTTATCATGACCCAGGAAATGATTTTGTGCTAAAGGATCCAAGAAGCCTCCCACAAGTTGATACCTCTAGTAGGAAAACCATTGTGACATGGCAAACAGAGAATCTAAAACAAGCTGGTCTAGGCTCTTTCATTAAAAAAAAAAAAAAAAAAATCACAACCAGCTATGAGTGGCCAAATGGTTTAAATATATCATTTAAATATCTCAACGATGTTATGCTAATGATACCTTTAGAATTCCATTTTTATTTTTAATCCAAAAGATGATGTTTGGAATAGAAATGCATTATACATCTCCTGCATCTGCCTTAAGACAACCTCCCATTGTTACCATTGGCAACCTCCTGTGGAGAGACTGGCAAATAGATAAATTAAACTCCTTCTTTGACAGTCTCCATCTCTTAGCATCCACTTGTAGTTTAGTATTTAGCAGATGATAAATCAATCTCATGCAGAAATACTTTGTACCATAAACACTAGGCACAAATTAAATCCAGAGACTCTCTGCAGCAGTTCACTAGATTTAGCTGCCTTCAAATCAATCTTCTGACAATCATAGGGGCTTAGAGTTTTGCATTTATGTGGTAGTACATCTTTAATTGAGATGCCTAAACTGTTACAATCAGCTCTTGGAGACTAATTAATACGTATTGCACTCAAGTGCAGTCTTTGTTAAATCTTAATTAAGAGACTTATAGTGAGGCCAAAGCGGAGGAAGCTTTTCGGTGTGCATTACATGCGGTGGAATTTGAAGGGTAGCTGTACACTATAATCTTACCTTGACCCCGCTTTCAACCTCCAAGTTAAAAAATGAGACCTATGGGCATCAGCATGAAATAGAAGTCTTAAGACTCAAAGAAGATCCTGTTAGATAACAAATGAAATGCAGTGAAGTTTCTTCTGGGCTTCAGAAGCTGACATTTATCCTCGGAATTATTTTGCGCAGGCCGATAACACAGTTCAGTAAATGTCAGTCGGGGAAAGTAAGGAATTCTTTTACCATTTTTGTATTTTTCTTTTTTTTTTTTTTTATAAGAACAGTCCTACCATGCTTACATGCTTGAACTTCTATGATTGTGAAATGCAGTTCAATGCAATGAGTAACATCTTTCACCGCTGGAACGGTGGCAAAAATATTAACATCTTTATGCTCTCCTTTCAAGTACCCACGGCCTTCAGGATTAGCAATTGACTGATCTAGCAGCTCAGTGGTTATTTTATGCTATGTCACCATTAAAAAAGATCAATAAACAGCCTTTTCTAATTAGTCACTGAGCACAGAAGAGCTTGCTTTCTTTTCTTTGAATTGGTTTCTTATTATACTGCATAGTACATCAAACAAGCGATTCTGTGCATGAAACATTTTATTTCCATAAAACTTAGAGGCCATTGTACTAAGGCGTACAGAAATGCTGGTGTTTTGAGCTTTTGTGTGCTTTTATGCACCGTTACAAAATGGCCTCTTCGTACATGTAAACTTTCATACACAGTCTGCTACCCATGCAAGTTTACACAAGTTCTGAGCTAATGAGCTGCTGCAATGTGAGCTCATGGAAAACAGTGCTGTGATGAGCTGAGCATCTCCCATAGTCAGTGCTGGACATAGAACAAGCAATTATCAGCCAGGGCAGCAGAGGGCGCTCTGGCGAGAATTCCAGAGCAGGAAGATGGAAAGTCTCAAAATGGAGATTTATTTATTTATTTATTTATTTATTTATTTAACAGTTTTTTTATACCGACATTAAAATACACATCATATCGGTTTACAGTTTAACAAAAGGTGGAAATTACAATAAAACGGGGGGGCTAAAAACAGGACAACCAATAAATAATTTATAGGAAGCAGTAGAGAAACAGGAGTTTACTAAAAGGAAACCAGAGAGGGTAAAATAAAGAACGAAACATGCTATTCAAATAGGTAACAAAATTACAAAAAAACCCACGGTGTGGCAGCTTATCATGAGGCAGTAGAGATGATGACTGAGAATGGGAGATCTCTGGGAAATGAAGTCCAGGAAGAGGGCAGAGCCCTCTCCAATTTGGCTCAGGCCCTCCTTTCCGTCCCAGCAGCAGGGCCATAATCCCATCTGAGCTAGCTCCTTAAAGGTGCAGGAGATAGAGGGTCTGCAAGCCTTGGAATCATTGCCAGAAAATGACAACCATGTCTTTAAGGAAGCTAACTTGAATGGGAAACACCACTGCCTTTGGACTGGACATACGCAAGTTTGAGGTCTTTTAAAGTCCTTGTTTACTTTTGGTAGGTAATTATTTATCTCCTCTCCTCTTTCAGCCCTTTCAAATTTCAGGAATTCATGGATTGGGTGGAGGCCTATTTACATAATTTTCAGTTGCTTGAGAGAGTTACATTTTTGTATAAAGGAGTTGCATTGACCACAGAGGGAGTGAGAAACAGCAGAGACAGAACAGGGAGAGAATGAAGAGATAGGAGCTAGTGTCAGAAATGAAAAGATTTTGTAGCCAGTGCCCTGAAGACCCACATGAGATGGGAGTGAGGCAGGGTAAGCATGGCAGGAGGATTAGTCACAGTGACCACCCATGTTAACTTTCAGCACCTTCCTCCCCCAAAAAATATCAGTTCTGGCTATAACCCATGTATGCCTCTGGAAAGGGAGAGAGTCATAAGACAGTGAACAAGCTGTGGTCTACTGTCTGGGTCAGACAGTTGGCAACACTGTAAGATGGCCAAAATCGGTCTCCATCCTTAAGCCTGGGGAATTATTTTGGCAAGTGGAAGGAATGAGTGAGCATCTACCAGTATATGATGGGAAAGAGGCAATGGAATTTGCAAAACAAGAGAAAAGCTCTTTAAAGAATCTGAGAAGCAGACCTGGAAAATCAATTCGCAAAAACATAAATATAGTGAGAAACAAAGTTGCTTCAGAAACTCCATCTGGATCAAAATCTGATGCAGGAATGGGCAAGGAGAAGCGAGCTTAGACCAGAAGATGAGAGATTGCTAATTGTAGAACAGGATAGTGGCTTACGGTCAAGACGGTTCACAGCCAGCATAGAAAAAACAGTAAAACAGATAAATGCAGATTCTGTAAAGCAGAAGTGGAAATGGTTACACACTTCATTGCTGGATGTCAAGTACTGATGTCAAAAAAGCATAATAAGGTGGCACGGCTCATCCACTGGAAACCGTGTAAACATAACATCACTGAACTAGAACAGCACTGGGATCACAAACCTGAGAGAATTGTAGTGAATGAAGAAATTGTGATCATCTGAGACATTCCCTTTGCAACAGATAGAAACCTGATGGCAAGAAATCAGATATTAGGAATGCGCAATCTAAAACTTCTTGGTTCAGTTTTGAGCCAATTTTAAAAGGCCTGCGCACATAAAAATCGGGTGTTATATGCGGGGCCTGGCCCTGCGCGCATAGCTTCAGATTCGCGCCGAAGTGCTGGGCCTCAAGAAAGGGGCGGGGCCAGGCCGGGACAGCACCATTAGCTGCTGTCCCGGGGAAGTGTGCGCCAGCAGCCGGCCAGGGGGCGGAGTCTACTGCTGCTCTGAAGGAGCAACAAGGTAAATAGCAAAAAAATATCTTATAGCTAGGAAGGGGTTAGGGGTTGGAGAGGAGTGGAAAGGTAGGAAGGTTAGGTAGAGATATAGGGAAGTTCCTTCCCAGTACGTTCCTTAATTGGAATGGAGTGGGAGGGAACTGAGAAAACCATACTTGCATCGCCGCACATTGTTTTAAAAATCCCTCCCCCCGCCTGCGGAGGAGGCCACCCGCCTGTATATGCGCGCACGGACATTAAAATCTGGTGCGCATGTATGCGCGGGAAACGTATTTTATAACATGCATGCACCAGCATGCGCACGCGCCGGGAACCACGCGCACATGGACGCGTGCGCAAAATCGACCCCTTCGTTTTTATCATTTTGGATTTAGTCCTTTTGTTTTAATGGTTTTTTTTTTTGGGTTCAGTGAGTTTCTCAAACCTAACATTAGCTATAAACCTTCCAACCCGACTCCCCCCCTCCAAAAAAAAAAAAGCCAAACAAGGCATCCCAAGGCCTTCCAACCCCCCTTCTTGCCCTATAAAATCAAACACACACACACACACACACACATATATTTTATATACATACACAGTATATATCTTTACTGAATGAAGTTGGAAAGAACAGATTGAAACTTTCTTTCCTATGCAGTGTAGCTGTTGATGGTATTTGCAAAGTGAGGGCACCGAGTCAGGGTGAAGCCAATAATACAGCTTATTTAATGCAGAACAATTACTATATAAGACAAAGAAAAGTTAAACTGAAAAACTTGTATTGATTTTTCTCTCTTTAGAAGTTGCCACGGTGGCTCAACAGATCAATCCTCTCCCTTATTAGATCTTTTGCTCCTTAAACAGGTTCACATCCAGGTACATTAATCAGGTCAGAATTATGTTCTGCAGAGTGGTGCAAGGACTTCTGGTTATTGACGTTGGCAAGGGTTACTCTGTCATGATGAGGAGGCAAGCTTTCTGGATATTGATGCTGGCAAGGGTTATTGTGTCATGATGAAAAGCTAAGCTGCTTCTGGATGGGGAAACAGCTTTTTCTTATATCTTTAGCACAGAGATGCAGGCTGTAATCAGTAGAGCGTGTTGACTGAGTATCCTGCAATAGGTGTGATTGCCTTTAATATTTTCTGCACTCATCAACAAAGGTCTGGAATTATATCTTGTAAGCTAAATAAGAAGCCTCAACTGCTTTGAGCATTACCTTCATTTCTGTTCAGATCAGTGATTGACAGTTGTGTCAAATTTGATCTTTGCAGAGACCACTAACCATATTTAGCACTCAAGGACATAAACATTAGGTGTTTAAATAGCTAATGCAGTTATAATTCTGCATTGAGGCTTAAGAAAAAATGACAAACATTTAAACATTGAGTGAAGAAAGCATAAATATCCTTAATATTCTCTGAGTATCCTTGGGTGCTTGAGTTTGAAATATTCACAAGAATGAAATGTGATTGTATACATACTTCATACTATGACTCATCTATTACATGAGTTGGGTTATTTTTATTTCTGTGGTAAGTTTAGCACATTTGTGATGTGGAGCATTAGTACCAACCTGGGCTCTTTTGTCAAAAGATATTCTTCCATTCCATGCCTATGGCAAAACTTTCTATAGAAGAGCCCCTATACATGCGCACTATGCAGAAGAGAGGAATATGTAGCACTATTGATACATAAGAACATAAGAAAATGCCATACTGGGTCAGACCAAGGGTCCATCAAGCCCAGCACCCTGTTTCCAACAGTGGCCAATCCAGGCCACAGGAACCTGGCAAGTACCCAAAAACTAAGTCTATTCCATGTAACCATTGCTAATGGCAGTGGCTATTCTCTAAGTGAACTTAATAGCAGGTAATGGACTTCTCCTCCAAGAACTTATCTGGAGTTTACCACTGGTTAATAGTAAGTAGAGCTGAAGATGGAGTTAACCCCTTTTTGGTGGGGATCCATAAGCTCCAATTAATGAGCTGTCCTACCTTCAGTAATGGTGGAGGCCTGCTCTGCATTCTTTTTATGTGACTCAGCTCTGGTTTTTCTTGACTGCTATTAGCTGCAAGGCAAGGCTATGGGAGCAGAGGGTGTTTCCTCATGGCACAGCAAACAACAAACTGAATAGGCCTCTGATGGAGGAACAAGACAGAAAGCAGAAAAGTCAGGGGAGCAAGATGGAGGAGGGAATGAACAGGGCCGGAGCATCCCAATAGGCAAACTAGGTGGTCGCCTAGGGCACCAGCCATTAGGGGGCGGCAAAGAGCAGCCATGTGGGGCCGAGAGGAGTAGAGACTTGGCAGGCCGCGAGCAGCAGAGAATCGGCAGGCCGTGAACAGCACCCATCCTGCTCATGGCCAATTAATACAAGTCTCGGCAGGCCACAAGTGGCACCTGTGTGTGTGTGTGTGTGTGTGTGTGTGAGTGAGCGAGAGGGATTGTGTATATATAAGAGAGAAATGGTGTTAGTGAGAGAAAGAGAGCCTGTGTAAGAGTGCATGTGTGAATGAGGCAAGTGTGTGTAAGAGGAGGGGGGGGGGGGCGGACCTGTCTGAGTGAATGAGGCCAAGGCCTGGACTGGGGGAGGGGAGGCACAAGGCAGAAGGTTTGCCTAGGGTGCCCCCTTGCAGCGGCCCGGGGAATGAACATACTTTCCCAGTGATGCTGGCAGAAAATGCACCAGCTGTGTCTAATATAAATGTGCTCTGAATTTCTAATATAATCTAGAAGATTTGCATGGGAGGAATTAGAGACAAGTGGTACATTACTCTCAAATTCATCAAGATTGGGAGGAGGGTTCACCATCATTTTCTGGACAACGAAATATATTTTTCCTTTTATTTCTTGTTTTGCCTGTTTTAGCTTTTCTGTATTTTGTGATACTAAACTATGATTGGGATGGAATACACTTCAAAAAAGATAAATGAAAAATATCATGCCAAAAATGTAAACCTTTAATGTTTATTTAAAGAAATGTGGTATTTAAAACCTATCCACAATCTAATATTTGCATGCATAAGTAGACACGTAGAGATTGATGTTAGTATTTTATAATCTGTGATGTGTACCTGCACAGTTTATAAACTACTGTGTATTTCTGGACCAAAGGTACGTGCACATGTTTCAGTAGGTGCAAATGTTTCCAGTGCAAGAAAACACATTTTCTTTTCCCATTTTTAAAATATATACACTTATCTTATAACTGTGACATTGCTCAAATAAACATCCAGAGTTAAACGCAGAGGCAGGTATTTTATAAAGTATGTGTGAATACAGTTTTGAAAATATTTATGCAATTACTTGGAATCACCGGTTGGCCGATACCTCCACCAGTTCACCCAGTCCATTTCATCTGGACCCTCTGGCAGTTCACCCAGACCTCCGACCCAAAAACTTCAAGTCTGATTCCACTTACACAAGTCAGTTACCAAGTATAAAAGTTCACAAACAGGTTCACTAATGTATAAATGAATATCTTTTCCAAAAAAGCACTTACTGCGTGTACCTCTGAACCCAGGACTGTAATGCTCCTTTTTTCCTGGTAAAATATACATGCAAAACTGTACGGGCATACACTTATTGGTTATGAAATAGCATATGTGCACGTACATTTACAGATATGTTATGGTGAATTTTCAAAACTTAAAATTAGCATATGTGTGTAAGAAGCCTCTACTTACGTATTCCATACTTTATAAAAGTAAAAAATACATGCACATTTTAACTTTTGCATTCACATGTACGCTCGTAAAAAGGAGGTGGTCTGGAGGTGTTCTAGGATGGGACCAACACTTACACACATAAGTTGCTATTTTAAAAGACTTGTGTGTGCATTTGCCAACTTATTCGCATTTTACACTTGCTAATTATGTGGCGTAAGTTATATTAGACGTGTTTATTGTGTACTGTTGGCAGGGTGGGACTGGGGGGATTTTACGCGGAAGTGCCTGGAGCATCTTGATAACCTGAAGGACTGGGCAAACTGGTGGAGAAATTGGCAGAACTGGTAACTTCCTCGATATGCATATGTTTTAAAATACACTGATGCTTGCACATAAATTCTGATATACATAAATACTACTATATTTTCACACACAAAATATCTGCACAAAACACTACAGCACTGAGACTCTGCTACTCTCTCTAACAGATACTATCCTAAGAGGCTTTGATAGTGGTAAACACTATATTCTAATAATGCTCGACCTATCGGCAGCCTTTGACACGGTAAACCATAAAAGACTACTAAACAGACTGGAAGAAATCGGATTACACAGCCTAACATTAAAATGGTTCAGTTCATATCTAAAAAACAGGTTTTTCCAAGTTCAGATCAACAACACTTTATCAGAAAAAATTAATCTCAACACAGGAGTTCCACAGGGATCAGCGCTATCTGCAACCCTTTTTAACATATACATGCTCCCATTATGCCACTTACTTGCAGGACTAGGAATTATACACTACATTTACGCCGACGACATTCAACTAATTCTACCCATAGAGGACACCTTAGAGAAAACATTAAACCTAGCCAACATGTACCTAAGCATTATAAAACAACTACTGACACAAATGGAACTTGTAATTAATATTGATAAAACAGAATTTATACACTTAGAACGAAAAAATTCTGAAATCAGTCAAACCTCAATAATACTCAAAGGTAACCAGAAAATTGAACTAGCTGGAAAAGTACGTAACTTGGGAATAATTATAGACCCCGAAATCAATCTGAAACAACACATATCACTAAAAGTAAAGGAAGGGTATGCAAAGTTCATGGTACTCAGAAAACTTAAACCACTACTAACTCAAAATGACTTCCGAACAATACTACAGGCACTAATTTTCTCCAGCACGGACTACTGCAACGTCCTTATGCTAGGACTACCTAATACGACATTAAGACCACTGCAAATACTTCAGAACACAGCAGCCAGAATACTAACAGGAAAACGAAGAAGGGACCATATAACTGAAACCCTAGCAGAGTTACATTGGCTACCAATTGAACACAGAATTAAATACAAAACCCTTTGTATCATTCACAAACTAATTTATGATGAGAAATCAGATTGGTTAAACACAGCATTACGGGTACACACTCCACACAGGAACCTCCGATCAGCAAATAAAGCACTCCAGTCCTAACCATTCCATCAGTTAAAACAGCAAGACTGACCCAAGTGAGAGAAAGAGCCCTATCACTAGCAGGACCCATAATCTGGAACACAATGCCTCCAGAGATCAGACTACAAAGTGATCTCAAGGCATTCAAGAAAAGTGTAAAAACATGGCTTTTTAGACAAGCATTTTACAAAGAGATGGGTGAAACTAGTCAGGAAAAGACAGAAAGGTACCAACACACAGTACTTAGGACTTTACAGTAGATTAGTCTATGAACTCTACACCACATTAAGCATAAATATAATACTATGTGTAATAAAACTACCCGAGTAAGTACCTTGGTACATCTGGTCATGATCTACTTCGCTAAATGACTATGTATATTGATATATTGTAACCGAACCTTTAATGGCACCTGTTAGAATGTACTATAGTACACTTTTATCGACATTAAATATGTGCCTACATGTAAACCGTTGCGATGGTATTTAACTTAGCAACGATATAGAAAAGTTTTTAAATAAATAAATAAATAAAATAAATATATTGTTAAAAGGAAAGTGTGCATGTTCAATGCATTGATGCAGATGGTTTCAATACATTTTGCTTATTCGCGTACAAGCCTAAATATGCACGTATGTTGCGGGTAAAGATGTGCGTATTTTATAGTATGTGTATATCTGATATGCCTCAGTTATAAAATACTGAGGTAAATCTGCATGCGGTCATTAACATGCGTATATGCCACCACACGCAGTTGTTTGAAAGTTATTCTCTATTTTTACACGTGAAACCCTTTTGAAAATTCAATCCATTGAATGAAATAGTTTTGAGTTCTGTGTATTTCATTACAAGGAGTTGGAAATCTATGGCTATGTCATGTGAAATTTATAAATATTTTGACAAATATACAATTAAATATTAGTAAATGCGTGCGTATCCCAAACCTTACTAGCAGTCTGTTTGATTGTATGGATTTTACAGTAAAGAACACTTACAAATATTGTTGGATTCACCTTCAAATTTTTTCTGTCTAAGAGTCAAATGACATGCTCCCAAAACTTTTGCCTCAAATGTGAACAGTATAAAAGGGAGTATTTTCTGCTTTGAAGACTGTGGTATTTTTTATGGGACCAATAAAATAATAATCAAAAGATACTGAAATGTATGAAATTTAGAGGCCATGTAAGCCCCTCCTTCATCTTTCCAAATAACATCTATACATTTAGACGGTAGCTTTCCTACGGGTCATGGGCACACATGTATGTTTGTATGCCGGCTCACAACCAGAGACATAGCCATTTTATAACAAACACACCTATCTGTGCGCATGGTATAAAATAGGCTGAGCACAATTTTATATGGATGCACACTTGCACGAAATGCCACCTCTACCGCGTAAGTGGGGGGACTTTAATAGAAACGTGTGCTATTGCAATTACCAGTTAAACCACTTTGTTCCCAGTTCACCCAGGTAAAGGATAGGACTTCCTAACCCTCCTATTTAAGTAGCCGTCCTTGTCCCCTCTTAACCCCAACACTTAAAACCCTGCCGGCACGCTTATATTGTTTTTGTTTTAGGACTTACATGCCATCCATCTCAGAAGCAAAGTTATGTAGTAGGGGAACCCGGTGCGCTTGTGCGAGTAAGTTTTTACGCGCTGGTTTCATTCATAAATCCAGGAATGCCCGTGTCCCAACCCAAACCACATGATGCTGTGCTCCCCCCCCTTTTATTTTTTACACTTTTTCATTTATGTGCACACTGGGAGATACGTGCATACTCAGGTGGCTTTTAAAATCTGCTCGGCATGCGCCAGTCCATCATATTCACATATCTGCTGGCTTTGGCACGTGTCGGACTTTTAAAATTCACCATGTAACGTGGCCAGCATTATTTTTGAAGATAAATCACGATGATGGTATAAATATGGCGATTGGCTTTCAGTGGCTTATTTGGTCAGGAATACTTCAGTTATTCGGGCAAGAAAGTTCTTTTGAGCAGCATTAGATCTGAAAGCCATATACAGTGAGGTGCTGTGTTGAACAGCACTGAATTGAGATTCACGTGTATTATTTGAACTATGATTTGCTGGCTAACATGTTTTATACGTGGTGTCACATTGCACTCCAAGTTTGATATAATGTTGGAGAGAAGATTGATATGTAATCCTCTTAAAAAACCTGGGTTTCTCTTGTATAAGCATGAAGCCATCCTCTGATGAAGCCTTTCATCAGCGAAATGAGGCCTCCTTGTTGGGTGCAAGCTAAATAAATGTTGAAGCACCGTGACTTGTGTGAGGGAAGGGGATCACTGGAGTTAGTATGAATGAACATATGGGTGTTGTATGGTAAATAATTAGGGTTACAATTATGTGATTTGTGGGGTATGAGTTTTTTAATGATGTATTTTGTATAGGGCTGAAAAGGTGATGTATGTTATGTTTTTAGAATTTTGCAATTTGTGATTTTGTAAAAAATTAAATATGTGAAATTCTTTATTTGAGATATTGTATATGGGTCTCATATTTTGTGTGATGGTATATATTTGATTGGTACCATGGTGGGTTTACTTTCATTTAGTATTGTGACAAATTTGGGTGAACCAAACTAAAAAATATTTAGTAAAAATATGATGATTTTGGGCCAGCCCAGTGCTAAGAGGAAGACCTAGGTTCAAGTCCCAAGCCAAGCATTAATTTTTTTTAGAGCACACCTTTTCACTGGTGGCTCAAGGTGAGTTTATTGCTCATAATCTGTTTGTACCTAAGGCAATAGAGTGTAAAGTGACTTTCGCAAGGTCACAAGAGTCAGTATGGATTGAACCCTCGGTTCCCTGGTTATTAGCCTACTGCTCTAACCACTGGGCTACTCCCCCACTCCAGGACCATGTAGGGCTGGGAATGCTGCAGAAGCAGCCTCCATATGTACACCCTGGAAGAAAGGAGGAGCAGGGGTGATATGATTCAAACTTTTAGATACTTGAAAGGTTTTAACAATCCAAAGACAATGACAAACCTTTTCCGTCAGAAAAAAATCAGCAGAACCAGGGGTCACGAGCTGAAGCTCCAGGGAGGAAGACTCAGAACCAATGTCAGGAAGTATTTCTTCACGGAGAGGGTGGTGGATGCCTGGAATGCCCTTCCGGAGGAAGTGGTGAAGACCAGAACTGTGAAGGACTTCAAAGGGGCGTGGGATAAACACTGTGGATCCATCAAGTCTAGAGGATGTGAATGAAGAGGGTGTGGCTCGTGGGAATGAAGGCTACTACCTAGAGATAATACCCTTATTCAATATACATACACACGGTTAATGCGACTCCAACATTGCTCTAAGCTTCAATGGTAAGAGGAAATGTGGGAAAAAATAAGTGGATTTGCATTCACAAAAAAGCGGGGTGTAGCTTGCTTGTTACGGCGGTTACTACCCCCAAACCAAATAAGCCTGATACTTTACTTTCAATGCATATCTAGCATAGGTCTCTGCTTCAATGGCAGGGGAGAAAGTCTGATACTTCACTTCAAACACATAGCCAGCATAGCTCTCTGCTTCAACGGCAGGGGAGAAAGTCTGATACTTCACTTTCAACGCATAGCCAGCATAGCTCTCTTCTTCAACGGCAGGAGAGAGAAAGTCTGTTACTTCACTTTCAACATATAGCCAGCATAGCTCTCTGCTTCAATGGCAGGAGAGAAAGTCTGGTACTTCACTTTCAACACATAGCCAGCATAGCTCTCTGCTTCAACGGCAGGAGAGAAAGTCTGTTACTTCACTTTCAACAGATAGCCAGCATAGCTCTCTGCTTCAACGGCAGGAGAGAAAGTCTGTTACTTCACTTTCAACGCATATCCAGCATAGCTCTCTGCTTCAACGGCAGGGGAGAAAGTCTGTTACTTCACTTTCAATGCATATCCAGCATAGCTCTCTGCTTCAACGGCAGGGGAGAAAGTCTGACACTTCACTTTCAAAGCATAGCTCTCTGCTTCAACAGCAGGGGAGAAAGTCTTATACTTCACTTTCAACGCATATCCAGCATAGCTCTCTGCTTCAATGGCAGGGGCAATGTAGAAAAGAGGATCTTTATATAGACAACAACCAACAAGGACTGAATTACATAGTCGAGTAAACAAAAGCATGGGTGTAACTTGCTTATTGAGGCGGTTACTACCCCTAACTAAGCTACATATTCAATTAGATGCAGTTCCAACACTGCTCTCTACATTAATGGTGGGGTGGAAGGGAAATAGAACTAAAAGGTACTAAGAGCCAAGCGTAACAAGTAAGAGGAAAAAAAAAAGTGCATAGCTCGCTGGGCAGACTGGATGGGCCGTTTGGTCTTCTTCTGCCGTCATTTCTATGTTTCTATAGCCTTTGAGAGGGCATCTCCTGCCACAGCAACACCTATTGGCTGGATATAAGCCCATAATTGCACAGTTCCAGTGGGAACCCTGGTGTGACCCCCCCCCAGCTGAGCACTGTTGCTGCAATGGCCAAGGTAATAGAGTTAGGAAAAGGATTATAAAACAAGGGAACTTCCCTCCCCCCAGGTGTTTGCCAATGAAGGCTCAGGGTGCTGTTGCCTAGTAGAGGTTGTTTTCAATTAGTTGGAAGTCCAAAGGAACAGAAAGAAATTGCTGTGCAAAAAAAAATTAATATAGACCTCTTTTGTTACAATTATTTCAGCTACTGACGGGAAAGGACATGCAGGGAATGCTACGCAGCCATTTGAAACAATACTTGGAATGCTTTTTATTATCTCCTTTAAATGAAATTGCCCTCGAAGAGATGCTCATACCACCGAACCACCTCCCAGAGGTATGTGACAAGTATTTTACTTCCCTCATATGCAGGGGGTGAGCAGGCCAGGTTGTTGAAATTCTTCGCCTGTCATCGAGGGAGTAGGTGATCCTGCAGCCGCAGGAAAACTAGATATTTCAGCTTTCTGACAGTAATAGAGCAGCTGAAGGGGAAAATTCATTGCAAAGTGGTTGATCGCTTCAGCCTCTTTCAGCCAATGAGTAATGCACAAAGAGGCGTCGTCATAATTTATAATGAATGGCTTTTTGTTTGAAATGAGCTTTTTTTTTTACATTGTGCTCTTTCATGAGACCGTGCCATTCCTTCAAAATGTCCTAAGATGTTAGATTGTGCTCGTCCTGCCTTAGCTTTATATTTTCAAAGTGGATGTTAAGGACAGTTGCTACCAATACAATGTCCGAACCTTTCCAAAACAAGTTGTGAGATGACACAAGCACAATTCTTCCTGAGATAGGACAATCTGTATGGAGTATGTGTAACATTTCAGACTGTCTAGAATATGACATTTACAATAAAGAGAACATTGTTGTGATCATTTGTTAATAATGTCGATAGCGGGAATGTAATGGCGGTGATATTAAATTATAAGATCCATTATCACATGCCACAAAATGGCATTTTAAATCAATGCAAAGTGTTTTCCATCTATAAGATATGGATTCAGACACTAATTATGTTTTAGATGAAGTCCATAATCTTTCTAGTATATTGTAAGAGAGTTATGCAAAACAAGTTATTCTCATGATAGCATTAGATCCATATAGTCCAAATTTGCTTACCTTTTTTATTCTAGTTACTTTAATTTAATTCATAAAAGGTTACAGTGCTGCATGGATAAGAGGGGGTGGTACTGCAATACAGATATTAACTTGGTAGCAAGAAGCTTTGACATTATGCCTGATACACTAGAATCTGCTCATAGAAAGTCAGTGAAACCACGCTGTCTGTGCAGTTTATTTTACAAGAATAATGAAATATTATGCCTCCCTTTGATTGTGTTTTGAAGATGAGAATACAGGAGACAGGCAGGCCCGTAAGGAATTATTGTTAGTAGAAGATATTTAAAGGCATCCATTGGCCAAAGAACTAAGATCCCCCTTGATGAGTCATCTGGGTTACGTCCAGAAACTATTGGCTCAGTTGTCTAGACTTGACATAAGTGCGTTTTTTTCCCCTTGGAGATATTTGGTGGACTCCTTATTGTGGACTAGGGAAGCAGTATTTAGGGAATTATTTCTACTTACTGTCATAAAAATGATGTATTTCAACTGTATTGCTTGATGCTTAATCTCTAAATTATAAAGATAAAATTGTATAAAAGGGATCATTGATGCCAATGTGCAAACAAAGCCTATATCAGCTAAGAGGAGTCACTACAGTTTTTCCATATCAGCATCCAGTCTTATTAGGCAGATCCTAACACTGTAATTCTGAAATAAAAATGAAACCGCCTTTTTACCATAAACATACAGAAATCTCTCTTATACACACACAAACACAGCACAATTAAAACACAATGACCCCTCTCAATGTAAATGTTTATTTAAAAAGATTTATAATCCGTATCTCTGCACATTCGGGCAAATTTTCAAAGCCCGTGCGTGCAAATACTGGGGGATACACACGTGGCCAGGCCCTGCGTGCGTCAAGCGCATTTTAGAAACAGCCGACCAAACGCGTATCTCCTGTTATGCGCAGACGTGCTGGGCTGTCTTAGGGGTGGCCAGGGGGGCAGGGTGGGGGCTGGCCGGGACAGCAGCCATCAGGCCCTGTCCCAGGGAAATGTGTGCCGGCAGTGAGCCGGTGCACAGAAGTTACTTCTACCTCAAAGAAGCAGTAAAGTAATTTAAAAAAGAAATTTGCCTAGACAGCAAGGAGTTAGGGGTCAGGGAGGAGAGGGGAAAAGGTAGGAGGGGTAGTTATGGGGATAAGAAAGTTACCTCCTAGTCTACTTTTTAATTGGAGTGGACTGGAAGGGAACAGCCTACTCCTGTTGCCACACATATTTTTTTAAAATCCCCCCGTTGCGTATGTGACACACCCGCCCGCACATGCGTGCGCCGATATTAAAATTGGCCGTGTGTGTGCACACGGGAATCGTATTTTATAACGTGCGTGCACATGGACACGCGCACATTTTTGAAAATCTACCCCATTGTGTTCACAGTGGATTACATATATGTACATGCATAATAAAAATAACATACAATACATGAACAAAAATAGACAATGAAATCTTTGCTTTAGTTTCCTATTTCATTTTGCTTGTTCACTAATTTAGATTTGCAGACCAAATGCCTCTAACCTAACAGTACCAGAATGGTCCCCCTCCCCCATGAATCACATTCACCAAATGTTACCCAATTCCACTATTTCTCCTCAAAGCTAATCCAGTTAACAATAAGATACCCTCCATCCAAGAGTTGGCAACCAAAGAATCAGCAGACTTTGTTTTTCTCACAGAAACTTGGCTCTCCGAAGATGGAGGAATAAATGTTTGTTGGTTTTGTCACACCTTCCCCCTGATCCTAACTTTTCAGTCCTTCTCCAAAGCACGATTGGAAGGTGGAGAATTGGAATGGCCACTCTCTTCCATGACAACTGTAGCCTAACAATGTTCACCATTCCCAAAGTATCTGGCTGTGAATGTCTTTTAAAGGTATAAGAAGCTACCTTCCTACTGGTATAGTGCTCGCCCGACAAAAACACTGATAATCTAGCCTCCTTAAACTAATTGCAACAAATTGGCTAGATTCCAACTTTCTGGTCATTTTCTGAGACATTTCCTCTATGCTGATGTTTGCTCCAGTGAATTGGTCAGAGACGTCAAGCAAGGCATGGCCACCTTTGGACTTATGCAGTGTGCAGAGGGGCCTTCACATCGAGCCAGGCATATCCTTGACATAATCTTCATACCTTCAGCCACACTCTCCAACATGATGACAAGATTTAAACAGATTTTATAGACTTCATGGGGTAAGATGGTCTAAGGGAGGCTGTAGGCATTGGAGAAGAGCACAGAAGGTGTATTTGTTATGATGAGATAGGAATCGGAGGACTTTAAAAAAAAAAATGAAATGAATGAAAACTAATAATTTCATTCATTTTTTGTTTTGTTTTAAAAATGAAGTAAAACTGGAAATTTTGTTAAAATGCCCCATTTTATTTCAACAAACACACATTCTTAGTAATAGTTAGCAGTGCCTTTTCTCAGTATCCTAGGTTGTTCTCCATGGGGGATCTTGAGAATGGCTGAGGCTGTAAACCAGAGTCTTAACAATACCCATAGACAAAACAAGTTAGGGTTTTGCCTAGAGGCAGTCGGAGTGAAAGAAACAAAAGAGGAATAGCAGGCAGAGCCATAGTCAGACACCTGACCAGGGTTGAAAGTCAAGGATTCAGTCCAAAGAGGCTCCATTGAGGAAAAGCAGAAGGACTGGGATCAAGATTAAGGCAGGTGAAAGATACAATAGGCAGGGAGACACAGGGTAGGAGGCTCAAACAGGCTGCTAAGTGAATGAGTTCAGTGGAACTGTTCCAGCACCAGTCCTTCCCAGGAAGAGGAAGTGATATAGCTCCAGCAAACAATGGCTGAAATCAGCAGACGAATCAGGAATCTGAGGAAGAGGGCACTATTCCTGATCTAGCAAAAGATGAATACCAGAACCCAGGACTATCAACAGGGGCACTTCAAGTAGTATGGGGGGCAGGGAGTCTCCCCTTTGATGCAGCTGACATGGGGGAAGGGGGATTCCCCTTTAATGAGGTGGCCAGTTGGTCCCCTGTCAAAAATGTGGTTATACAGGAAGTTACTTCCAGTGCTGTTGCAATGACAATGGTGGGTGGTGGTGGTGGCGCTCCCTGGTCTGGTTCCTGCTTTGCATACCCTTTCTGATGACCCTGCCAGAACCAATTGAAGGGATAGCTCCCAAGGTAGAAGGCCAGCACTGCAGATCCGCAGGCTGCTACTTTAGATTCAGACATCCCTGGCAATTATATACATTGCCTTTTCTTTCTTCCAAAGATATCCTGACAGGATAGAGAATAGATTAGATAGAGGACAGAGTATTTTGAGCTATGAGCATGCCATAGAAATGTTCTCATTAGCAAGAGGGCTAAGAACATACTAGCAACCTCATCTTTAGTTATCACCATCAATCTTGAAACAGCCGTTGTCACCCTTTTAATCTCCCTAATCTTTCCAAACTGCTTTAGAGTACACAGAGATCCAAAGGTTGTTAAATTTTTAAAAATAATGCCTTGCATTATGGTATGCAACCTTATATGCATTAAAACCTCAGAGTGAATCTTTTCTAGTGGAGATTGGTCAGAATAGGGCATTTTCCCATCCCTCCTTGGATTACTCCAGAACATACACATTCCCTGCATTCTCTTCTTAGGAGTAGCTGCTGTAAAAGAGGGTTTTCATCCTTTTTAGTAATTGTTTTGTTGTAAATCATTTTTCGGTAAAGTCACAGTATTAAATGCTAGGGTGTTTTTCCTATATTGATCACAATGAAACACTTTTTGCCAGGGAATTTGAATTTATACGCTTGGCCGTGGCCTTCTTAAAAATGGTCTCCCTGGCATTTTAGAAACTCTTCAGAAAAGACCTTTTCTTCGATTCCCATTCGGCTCAGTGACATTCCATACATTATTGACATGACACATGTGCCTGAGGGGGATACCAATCTAAGTAACAGATTAAAAGTAAGCATGACCTTCCATTTGTAAGAATCATTGATAAAAGGTCTTTCCTGGAATCACTTCATTATCAGCAGAGGTTTAAAGTTGCTTGACAGAGCTACTGCAGAAGACTAATTAATTCTGATCAGGCCTATGCGGAGTTGGCAAGAAACAGATATATGAATAGTAAATATTTTATTGATTTATTATTCATGATATATAGTACATTATTCAAATGACATTTTCTAATATCCTATTTATGCTTAAATGAATGAATTGTCAGCACAGTCAACAGCACTTAGGGCCAGATGTAGTGAGCCTTTTCATCTGACTCCTGATCTTGCACTAAGAAATCATCTACCCTGCAAAAACAAGTTTAAATATTTTCTGCAAATGTTATTTAAGGTAAGATTTTTGTTTCCTTTTTAAAACTTTGACAATTGATAATCATAGCAGGAAAGAAATCATCATTTATTCTGGCACGATATTACTCAATTCACGGCAGACTTTTCTTCTGATTTTAGTATTTGTATTTCAGGTGAGTATACCTAAAGGTTTGATATAAAAAACTGCAAGAAGCTCAGAAATGAGAGAATAGATCCTCTTCTGAACAGGAAGGAATACTATATATCTCTATATATTTATATATATGTCTTTAGATCAAGCTGAATATCATTTTCTGTGTCAAATATCTTGTGAACATCTACTTTTATGAGGGTTACTATTTAGTAAAACTGTATAAGTGAATTTTCAAAGGAGTTGCATACGTAATACTATCATAGCAATCTTCAAAAGCCATTTACCTGTGTAGAGATAATAACTTTAATACATGCATGAACATGTCAATAAACGCACTTGGATGGGCAGACACACGCAATCACAAGAATTTTGTATCTTCCATGTATCTTGCATGATTGTTTTGATTGCCTTATTTTATTATTGTGATTATTATTGTGATTATTTTAAATTTATGTTGTAAATCACTTTGGAAAACTAGTCTGGAAGGAGATTAATGATTATACATAAAATAAATCTTGCACACTATGGGGTAGATTTTCAAAAAACGCGAATAGGCGTACTTTTGCTGGCGCATCAGGTGCCAGCAAAAGTACGCTGGATTTTAGTAGATACGCGCGGAGCCGCGCGTATCTACTAAAATCCTGGATCGGCGCGCGCAAGGCTATGAATTCTGTATAGCCGGCGTGCGCCGAGCCGCGCAGCCTACCCCCATTCCCTCCAAGGCCGCTCCGAAATCGGAGCGGCCTTGGAGGGAATCCTCTAACGCCCTCCCCTCACCTTCCCCTCCCTTCCTCTACCTAACCCACCTGCCCGGCCCTGTCTACACCCCCCCTTACCTTTCTCCGGGGATTTACGCCTCCCGGAGGGAGAAGTAAATCCCTGCGCGCCAGCGGGCCTGTTGCGCGCCAGGACGCGACCTGGGGGTGGGTACGGAGGGCGCGGCCACGCCCCCGGACCGCCCTGGGCCGTAGCCACGCCCCCGTACCCCGCCCCCAAATGCTGCCGACACGCCCCCTAAACGCCGCGACGACCGGGCCCGCCCCCGACACGCCCCCCTCAGAGAACCCCGGGACTTACGCGAGTCCCGGGGCTCTGCACGTGCCGGTAGGCCTATGTAAAATAGGCTCACCGGCGCGCAGAGCCCTGCTCGCCTAAATCCGCCCGGTTTTGGGCGGATTTAGGCGAGCAGGGCTCTGAAAATCCGCCCCTATATAAAATACGCTTTAACCTGGGCAGCTGTGACCATTCTTTGCCAGATGGGAAGGGGGGGTTAAAGGCCACTCCCCTCCAGTCACCCAAGACAACTGAGCCAAACAAGGAATTAGTGGAAATAGGCTGCAGCTTTATTGAAATTAATCACATTCCAATGAAATCCTAGTATGATCAAATGAAAAAAAAAAAACAAGCAAAGGGAAGCTATCAGGGTGCACGGGGAGGAGCCGGAAGGCAGATTCTGTGTCTGCCTTCACCATGAGAGCCCCCTCTCCACAATCTATGACCAGATCCAGGATGCTATGAAATGACTCATACTGCACTATGCATGACTCCATACATGAGGGATGAAATCATGCACCGTGCATGAGGGATGACATAATTTCTTAAGGTTTTAGAGTCTGGGGTAACAGGGGGGAATGAAGACTATTAAACTAGAGGGTTTTGGAGGAGCTAGGTGTTAACTAGTGAAACTGACAATGGTGTACAGATAATGGAGAAATGCCATAATCTATATGTTGCAATGAAGTGCTGTATCAATAAGAAAAATAGAGTTTACATCTATAAATTTGGCCAGTATTCGATAGCTATTTGTGAAACATTAAGAGATTTAAGCCAGTCACATTTACAAATTTTTTCACTTTTTTTCACATTTATTCACTACAAAATTGTTTAAAATTAAGGGAGGAGGTTTTTATGATCAGTGATTGAAATAAATGTTGATGACCATGTGACATCCACCATTTTCTGAGGCCTTTTCCTCCTGAAAATCAGAAATTAAAGAATAAAAAATTAACATGGAAATTGGGCAATCAGAATATACATACAATAGTCTCATATAACTCAGCCACATTACCAAGTAGGGACATGAAAACAAACAAACAAAAATCTTCACAAATTATTATAATATAGTAAGACAGTTAATGATGGTAGATAAAGACCAAATAGTCCATCCAGTCTGCCCAGCAAGTTGCTTAGGCTAGTTCCTGGCTGCTGCTTTGTGCAGGTTTTATTCCCATGCAGAAATGTTGCGCCTAAAGTTAACCAAGAAAGATCATAGTTTGCCAATTAGTTTGAAATTTTTCAAATGAAGTTTGTGGATTCCTTGGATCATTAGCTTTGTATTAGAGTTCGAGCAGATTCATGTGTTACATGGGGGTCTGCAGTAATCATATACAGTGTGGATTCCCTCAGATTGCTGGATCTGCATCACATTTTTTGGATTGTCCCCAGAATTGCTAGGAATTTTCAACAAACTTCCTTACCCAATCTGAGAAAAATCTGAAAATTCTGTTGCATTTGAACCAGATGAAAATTGTCCCAGTTTGAATTAATCCTCAAATATTCTGCTCGCTTCTATTAGCAAGCATAACTCACATGCACTGACTACTCATATAGGGGCCAATGCAATAAAGTGTGGGAAAAGGGTGCTCAGTGCTGAGTGCCCGCTTTCCTAACGCATGCCCAGCCACCTCTCCTTGGTGGGTGAGTCAGTTTTTAAATGAGGGGTCGCACTGCCAAGGAGGCGCTAGGGACAAATGTGCACTCCTAATGCCTCCTTGGCAGCAAGCACCAAAGAGAGGTGGCTGTCAGCGGATTAGGAAAACGGACGCTCATTAATTGAGAGTCCGTTTCCCTAACCTGACCATCGACACTTAAAAAAAAAATTCTTTTTTTAACCTTTTGGTTCTTCCAACTTAATATCACCACGATTTTAAGTCGGAAGATGTACAGAAAAGCAGAAATGAATGCCTGCTCTGATGAGTGCTATTAGTTTTGCAGGGTATGTGTGTGTGTGTGTGTGGGGGGGGGGGTTAGACACGCATTTTGGACATGCTAATTAGAGATGGGAATCGGAACCGGAATTGGTTCGGTTCCGGTTCCGTTCAAATTGTGCATTTTTTTTCATCTAGCCAGATCATATTTTTTTTTTTATCGGCTGCGCCTGATCCGATAAACAAAAAACCCACCCCGACCCTTTAAAACCGCTCCCTTAGCCTCCACCACCCTCCTGACCCCCCCAAAAACATTTTAAAATTACCTGGTGGTCCAGCGGGGTTCCCGGGAGTGTTCTCGCGCGCTCGGGCTGTCGGCCGATAAACAAAAAACCCACCCCGACCCTTTAAAAACCGCTCCCTTAGCCTCCACCACCCTCACGACCCCCTCAAAAAACGTTTTAAAATTACCTGGTGGTCCAGTGGGCCCCGGGAGCGATCTCCCGCTCTCGGGCCGTCGGCTGCCACTAATAAAAATGGCGCCGTGACAGGGGCCGGCCAATGGCATGGTTACCCTGTCACATGGTAAGGGCCATCGGCGCCATTTTTATTAGTGGCAGCCAATGGCCCGAGAGCGGGAGATCGCTCCCGGGGCCCACTGGACCACAGGTAATTTTAAAACATTTTTTGGGGGGTCGGGAGGGTGGTGGAGGCTATGGGAGTGGTTTTAAAGGGACGGGGTGGGTTTTTAGGTTGTGTCCTAACTCCCGTTAGGACACAACGATTAATGATTTTTTCACGATAAATCGGTGGAATTTCTATTGTATCACACTCTTTAATGATTAATGACGATTTAAAAAATATCGGACGATATTTTAAATCGTCAAAAAATGATTCATATCCCTAGTGCTAATCCCCTTATAGATTAAGGGGTTGTGGAAGTGTGACCAAAATGCGCGTCCATGCACAGGTTAAACTGTGTGCTCAGCTGAGCACACTGTTTTGCACCAGCCCCATAATCACTGCGTAGCACTGCTATGTAGAGTGATAGCTCTAACCTACAACTTACTGCACACACAACTGACCAAATGTACTTTTTCTGTTATAAATCCATACTCTGTTTTTCTTCTAAAAGTAAAATCATAAAATAGGAATAGTTAGATGAGTGGTGTGTGAATGGACATGACATCTTTTCTGGCAGTAATATGTATGAATATTTTAAACCTTCATTTTTCTTTTTTTTTTTTTTTTGTTTGTTATATCCAGTTAAAGTATATGACAGTCATCTATATATGATGATGCAGGCCACTTGCCTGTATCACTTGCCTGCATCAGTTGCAATGGTCTGGCTCTGACGGATGTTATACAAATCTTGTTTGACATGACATCATTTATTTTGGTTTGTATATTTGGCCTGTCAGTTTCCTTTTGCTCCTTTTTGCTTCCAGCTGAAAAGGAACTGAACTCCTTTTGGGCCATAGCTCCATGATTCTTCGTTTGCAAGAAGCCAGGGTTTTTCTGCTATTTTATAGCCCACTCCCAAATCATTTAGTCCAATCATTGGGGTGACAGTCCTTGGTCAGAAGGCACATGCCAAGACCCCTCCATGAACTCTAAATTCATGGGCCCTAAGTCAGGCCACTAGGTATTGCTGTTTGAATGGGTCTTCCTCACCCCAGGGACTGTGCACACTGCTTCTGCAGTGTCCTGAGCTGTCGTGGGGAGTAGAAGATCTAAACCAAGAAGCCAACATTGGTGTCTTGTATGTCAGTGTGCAGCACTTCCCATTGAACCCAAAACACATTTTTTTAAAATAAGTACACACATACTTGCATAATTGTCCAAGCTGGGTATCTGTTATGGCTATTTGTGTCCTTGCTTTTGATGAATGCAAATTTCTAAATTCTGCACATATTACCAATATGATTGACTGGGATAAGTATATGCCATGGTAAATTACATAAACTTTTGTTTTGCTTAATTTTGAAGCTAGATTCCTTTTATATCCAACTGATATGCAATCTACAATGTCATGTTTTCTTCCTACCAAAAGATTTGATCAGAATAATTGTTGCATATCAGACATTTATTTTTTCTAAACTTGACTACTGCAATGCCTTACTTCTCGGACTACCCAACACCACCTTAAGACCCCTTCAGTTACTCCAGAATTCAGCTGCAAGAGTATTGACAGGTACCAAAAATTGATCATATTACTCCAACCCTGATAGATCTCCACTAGCTGCCCATGAAAAACAGAATTGAGTACAAGGTCCTTTGTTTAATTCATCAATCAATATATAATAATCAAATGGAATGGGTAAGTGCTGCCCTACAGATTTATACTCCCCAGCATAATCTTAGATCGAGCAATAATGGTTTACTTTCCATCCCAACATTAAAGATAGCTCATTTAAATAAAGTAAGAAACAGAGCCTTAACAATTGCCGGTCTAACACTTTGGAATTTACTTCCAGTTGAGCTAAGACTGGAAGCAAACTTCCATAAATTTAAAAAAGAGCTCAAAATTTGGATGTTTAAACAGGCCTTTAACTTAGAAGTCCCTACATAAAATACGAGCCGCAAGAACAAAATTAATGCATGCTGAGGTAGATCTTCAAAAAATACAAACACACGTACTTTTGTTCGCGCCGGTAGCGCGAACAAAAGTACACCAGATTTTATAAGATACGTGCGTAGCCGCTCGTATCTTATAAAATCCGGGGTCAGCGTGCGCAAGGCTACGCAAAATCGGCAGCCTGCGCGCGCCAAGCCTCGCAGCCTGCCTTCCGCATCCCCCCACCTTCCCCTCCCTTCCCCTCCCTTCCCCTAACTACCCCACCCCCCAACCCTACCTAAATCCCCCCCTACCTTTGTTGGGCAAGTTACGCCTGCTTCAAGCAGGCGTAACTTGCGCGCGCTGCCCCAGCATCCCCCGGCACAGGCCGCAGTGCTGGGGGACTTGGGACTGCCCTCCCTGCCCGCCCCCGACATGCCCCAGACATGCCCCGGACGAATCCCCCCCGAAATGTCGCCATGCCCCCGAACATGCCCCGGACCGCCCCCTGCCCCAGACACGCCCCTGGACATGCCTCCTCCCGCCCCTTTTAGGAAGCTCCGGGACTTACACACGTCCCGGGGCTTTGTGCATGCCGGTGGCCTATGCAAAATAGGTGCGCCGGGGCGCGAGTGCCCTGCATGCGTAAATCCGGGAGGATTTATGCACGTAGGGGTTTTAAAATCTACTCCATTATTTTTACTTTTTTATCTTATTGCTTTTTATTCTATGATTTTCTTTAGTTTATTTTTAAATTCCTTTAACTTGTTTTAATTTTAATTTGATAATTATTAATTGTGTTTTATTATTTATTTGCTATTCTGTATTAGTTTATGATTGTTTATTTTAAATGATGTATGTTTCACATTTATTTTACTTAATTTATTTGGGTTGTAAACCGGTATGATTAATAACCTGAATATTGGTCTATAAATCAATATAAATAAATAAATTATTGAGCTGAGCTATAATGAAATGTTGACTAAGCTGAGCTTAAAAATTCTGAAAATTGGAAATGACTGAACAGACTATATAGTCCACTGACTCTATATACTTTATTTAAAATAATTTCTTGTCTGCACTTGTGCGTATAATGCTTTAGGTAGAGTATAATTAAAGCCATACAAAGACTAAAAAAACCCCTCCATAAAAGTAAACAAATGGGAAGAAAATACAATCACAAATAAACCATACAACCCGCTCTGCATCAATCATGAGAACAGCTTAAATCTTCATTGCTAAATGTTTGTGAAATAAGTAGATTTTCAAGGCCTTTTTAAAGGACTTCAAACAAGATATGGACTGCAGCTGTTCAGGAAGGGATAGATTTTTAAAGAAGCGTGCATGGGGTACATTTGTGCGCGCTACCCAGCACGCACAAATGTACACCTGATTTTGTAACATGTGCGCGCTACCGTGCGCACATGTTATAAAATCCAGGGTCGGTGCACGCAAGGGGGTGCACACTTGTGCACCTTGTGCACGCCAAGCCCAAGGGGAGCCCCAATGGCTTTCCCCGTTCCCTCCAAGGCCGCTCCGAAATCGAAGCCTCGGAGGGAACTTTTCTTCTGCTCCCCCCCACCTTCCCCTCCCTTCCTCTATCTAACCCACCCCCCAGCCCCACTTAAATCCCCCCCTACCTTATTTCATGGAGCGCCATCCTCCGGCACAGCCACTGTGCCGGAGGCCTCGGTCCCGTCCCTGGACTGGCGCCACGCCCACGCCCCCACCCCCTTCCCGCCCCTTTTTCAAAGCCACGGGACATACGCGCATCCCGGGGCTTGCACGCGCCGCCGAGCCTATGCAAAATAGACTCGTCGCATGCAGGAGCAGGTTTTTGGGGTTACGCACATAACCCTTTGAAAATCTGCCCCGAAGAGTTCAAGAGTAGTGGCCCAGCAAACTGCAAAAGCTCTTGTGTGACATCCAGGTGGCCTAAATTTCTCCAGATTTATTAGGCAAAATTTTGCTCAGAGCTTCTATTATCTGAAGCTCTAGCATCTTCTTGTGACATGGAAAAAGTTTACAACGTGATATTAAAGACGAGGAGTGAACAGTAAGGCTCATCGCTACTAAAATATGTAAAGTGTGCTTGAGTCCATTTTAACAGTAAAATGTAATGTCTTTACTACTGAGCTTAATTATTGCAATTTTACCCTATTAACTAGAGTAAAGTATAAGACCTATCAGAAAAAGCTTTCAATAACTTGTTCCGCATACAATTGAAACATATAAAAGAACTACAGTGTACCAAGCTCTGGCAAGTAACATGATTAATGGGAAAGCAGATATGTGGTATGAAATACCATAGTTCTAAATGAAATTTAAAAGTGAAGTACAGTACAGTTAGCAGCTTAGAATTTCCGCAATTGGACACGGCAGGCAACGTCTTACTTCTGAGTTTTTTTTATTGATTTGAATGGCGAACAGCAGGCGTTACCATGTGGTCCAACCTCCTCTACGATCAGAGAAGTTTCTAGTGGTTGTCTGTCACTGTAGTTCTCCTGGAACACATATTAAGATCTTGAAGCCAAGGAAATTGCTGTAATTAATACCTCACTTAAGGTTATTTCTGTTCATCTGAATATGGTTGGCCAAGCTTCAGCTTTTAGTCTGACACATATAAAGTTAATGGATTAAAACTGAATGTTCATGTTCGGGGTTTTTTTATGTAAGCTGTTTAAAATCATAATGAAACTTTGTTTTCTCAAGGGTTTTAGGGTTGAGTTTGTCATGGGATTTTTCCCACAGACACAGAGTAGACGAAACCTAAATAAAGATCATGCTGCAAGGCAAAAAGCCTAGATGTGGCAAAACCCTAAAAAAAAATTGAATTTATAAACCCAGGGACGGTAACTTTAAACTTTGCATGGGCGCACTTTGGCGCATGTGCATTGTTGTATGCTCTGATAGGCAGCCATTTTATAACTTGCACATATATATGCGTGCATGTTATAAAAATCCCAGCTGTGCACATGTGTGTGCCTAATTTTAAGTGGACGCACAAATCCCACTTCTCTTGTATAAGTCAGGGTATTTTAAAAGGGGTGTGCGCTCACGTCAATGCCAGTTTCACCAGTTCTTCCAGCAGTTTACTCAGTTAAGAGCTAAGTCCTCCAAAACCCCTAGTTTAATAGCGTTCACTCCCCCCAGCCCCTTACGACTGTCAGATATGGCTCTTTTCTGTTTTTGTTTTTTTTAACTTACACATTTTCCCTAGCAGAAGTAAACTTATGCACCACTGGACATAGGTGTGTGCTCAGGCATGTAAATATTTCCGTGCGCATACCTTGGACGTGCCGCATACCTTGGACGTGCCCATGCTCCGCCCCGATCATGCTCATGCTCCGCCCCTTTTTGAAAAGTTTGATATGTGTGTGCAGTGGGAAATATGGGCGTATCTGGATGGCTTTTAAAATTCGGATGGTGCGCAAGAGCCAGACTTCTGCATGCATCCCCTAATTGATGCACATGCCTGGCTTTTTAAAATTCATGGGGTGGATATTCAAAAGCCATTCAGATGGATAATTGAAGAATTATTTGTGTAAGTGGCTAATTTATTATTTATTTATTTTTATATACCGGTGTTCGTTTTACACATCACATCGGTTTACATTCCAACAAAAAATGCATGAAATCAAGCTTTTCCTTTGTCAAATAAATTGAACAATAAAAACATGGAAAATGGGTAACACTACGGGTTGCACGAAGGGGGGTGCCCCTTTGTTGCGCCCCTTCGGCGCGCGATGCACGGTGGCTTGACGCCTTTCAATGGTCCGGCTTTGGCTACGATGATGTCGAGGGGGCGGGTCTCTCAATTCAGGCTTTTTTCTCACTCTTCTCTTCCCAGTTTCAGAGGTATTCTTTACTATGTTTTTTGTCTTTTTTTTACCTTGGATGATAGATGTTACAAGGTGTTCTGTAATGGTGGGTAGCCCTCCCCCTTGTGAGCGCCTGGTGGCAATTTCAGCCAGCTACCTGGATAAATTATAGCCAGATAAGTTATCTGGCTATAATTTATCTGGATATAAAAGGGGCATTCAGGGGAGGGGTTCTGTACCTGGCTAACTTATTGAATATTTTGTATATCTGGCTAAGTTAGCTGGATAACCTTAGACCTGCTCGGAACAGGTCTACTGTTATATGGCCTGGTGTGGCCAGAAAACTAGCTACTTGCCTGGATATCCAGGTAAGTAGCACATCTTTTAAAATAAAAGAAAAAAGGCACCAAGTCACGGGCCTCCGGGCTGAATGCCCACCCTCATCATGTATCTCTACCCCCCTTTCACCTTTAATCTAAAAAAGATAACTTACAGTTAAAAAAGCTGAGCGCCGCTGGCCCAGGCCACCAGCCCTCCAATGCTAACAACTCCTCTGTAGTTTCCCATTCTGCCTCTCCCAGGCAGTCAGCCTCCCACCCACCCATTACCTTTAACATCGGCCCCCTTGTCCTGCCGGGATCGCCGTGCTATGTGATCGCAGCTGCTTCCAGTGTTCCTTAGGTACACGCTTCCAGTGTTATTACCTTTTTCTAATTGTACATTATCTTTTTTAGATTAAGGCCATTTTGTGGTCAACTGGGGAGAAGGGGGCTAGAGACATGTGCTGGGGGGTGGACATTGGGCTGGGAAGCCCATGACTTGGTGCTTTTTTTTTTTTTAAAGGTGTGCTACTTATTCTGATATCTCTGAAGATATCCAGGCAACTAACTAGCTATCCTGCCACATGAGGCCGGATAATGTTAGGCCTAACCAGCAATATTCAATTAATGGCCGGTTAGGGTTAAAGATATCTAGAACATAAAAAATTGCCATGCTGGGTCAGACCAAGGGTTCATCAAGCCCAGCATCCTGTTTCCAACAGTGGCCAATCTATGCTACAAGTACCTGGCAATTACCCAAACATCAAGAAGATCCCATACTACTGATGCAATTAATAGCAGTGGCTATTCCCTAAGTAAATTTGATTAATAGCCATTAATGGACTTCTCCTCCAAGAACTTATCCAAACCTTTTTTGAACCCAGCTACACTAACTGCACTAACCACATCCTCTGGCAACAAATTCCAGAGCTTTATTGTGCGTTGAGTGAAAAAGAATTTTCTCCGATTAGTCTTAAATGTGCTACTTGATAACTTAATTGAATGCCCCCTAGTCCTTCTATTATTCGAAAGTGTAAATAACAGAGTCACATCTACTCGTTCAAAACCTCTCATGATCTTAAAGACCTCTATCATACCCCCCTCAGCCGTCTCTTCTCCAAGCTGAACAGCCCTAACCTCTTCAGCCTTTCCTCATAGGGGAGCTGTTCTATCCCCTTTATCATTTTGGTTGCCCTTCTCTGTACCTTCTCCATCACAACTATATCTTTTTTGAGATGCGGCGACCAGAATTGTACACAGTATTCCAGGTGAGGTCTCACCATGGAGCGATAGAGAGGCATTATGACATTTTCTGTTTTATTAACCATTCCCTTCCTAATAATTCCTAACATTCTGTTTGCTTTTTTGACTGCTGCAGCACACTGAGCTGATGATTTTAAAGTATTATCCACTATGATGCCTAGATCTTTTTCCTGGGAGGTAGCTCCTAATATGGAACCTAACATCGTGTAACTACAGCAAGGGTTATTGTTCCCTATATGCAACACCTTGCACTTGTCCACATTAAATTTCATCTGCCATTTCGATGCCCAATATTCCAGTCTTGCAAGGTCCTCCTGTAATGTATCACAATCCGCTTGTGATTTAACTACTCTGAATAATTGTGTATCATCCACAAATTTGATAACCTCACTCATCGCATTCCTTTCCAGATCATTTATATATATATATTGAAAAGCACCGGTCCAAGTACAGATCCCTGAGGCACTCCACTGTTTACCCTTTTCCACTGAGAAAATTGACCATTTAATCCTACTTTCTGTTTCCTGTCTTTTAACCAGTTTGTAATCCACGAAAGGACATTGCCTCCTATCCCATGACTTTTTAGTTTTCATAGAAGCCTCTCATGAGGGATTTTGTCAGATGCCTTCTGAAAATCCAAATACACTACATCAACCGGTTCACCTTTATCCACATGTTTATTAACCCCTTCAAAAAATGAAGCAGATTTGTTAGGCAAGACTTACCTTGGGTAAATCCATGTTGACTGTGTTCCATTAAACCATGTCTTTCTATATGCTCTATGGGGTACATTTTAAAAAGCGCGAGCACGTACTTTTGTTCGCGCACTAGGCGCAAACAAAAGTTTGCCGGATTTCAATAGATACGCACGTAGCCGCACGTATTTTTTAAAATCCGGGGTCGGCGCGTGCAAGGCGGTGCACCCGCCGAAATGCCCCGAACTTCGCGCTGCCCCTGACACGCCCCCTGACATGCCCCCCCTAGCAAAGCCCGAGGACTTACACACGTCCTGGGGCTTGCACGCGCCACTGAGCCTATGCAAAATAGGCTTGGCGCACACAGGGGGGGGGGGGTGTTAAGGGTTACATGCATAACTTATGCGCGTAACCCTTTTAAAATCCGCCCCTATATGTGTAGCTGGATAACGTTAAAGAAGTATATTCAATGGGATGTTTATCCTGCTGAATATACTGGACAAGTTATCCGGCTACAGTGTTTTACTAACTTGAGGTCATCCAATATAATTAATCTGAGGTCTTCTCATTCATCCATATCAATCTCTTTCTCTGTTGTCTACGGCTCTCTCAAATTTCTGCACCCCCAAATGCTTGCTTCAATACATATTTTTGAATTGAATCTTATCTGCCAAGCAATGTTATGTCATGTGAAGGGAACCATGAGGTCACTAGGGGTGTGCAGAAACATTTTTTCATTTTTTCATTTTTTTCATTTTGTTTGATTTTTAGTTCCTTAACATGAAAACAAAAGTTAAAAAAAGAAAATGTTGGGTCTACAGCCACTACCTTTCTCCACTCCCAGGCACTCTCTCCTGATTCTGCCCCATCCCGTCTGGCCCCTCTTATCCCCTTGTTGAAAATTTCTTTGCGGGGCAGGAATAATCCCCAGTTGCTCCTGGCAGGCGGAGTTTGCTGACATTGTGAATTTGTGTCGTACAGAATGGCACTGGCCTGGCCCTTGCTGGTGCTATTTTGTGTGGAAAGATTTTCGATGGGGCCGGCCTCGGTCTGCTGGCAGCTTTTTCAATAGCAGCAGCTGTGGGGCAGGAGTGACCAGGAATCACTCCTTCCTCATGGAGAAATGTTCAGCAATAGGATAAAAGGGTCTGAGAGTGGGGGGGGGGGGGGGGGAGGAGGTTTTTGACTGCAATGATCTTATTTTTAATGGGAAATTTCATTAAAATTTCCAGTTTTCCAAAAAAATGTATATCCCTAATGCCCACAAAAGCAGGTGTTCATCATTACCTTTTGGTAGTTAGTATTATTGGTCCAATAAAAGGTATCACAATCTGTAAAGAATGCCATTAGATATCCTTTGGAAAAGTTTGAGGTGTCTTATGATATTGCTTTATTTTCTGTTTGTTAAACAAGTCTCTTCACAACATATGCCATATTCTTTTTTGTGTCTTTAGAATGAATTTAAGCATGTATTAACTCCCCACAGCAAAATAATTTGGCAGTATTTTAATGAATTGAACAACACAGATCTGAAGAGCCTTATTTTTTTAATTCAGATTTTCAATTGGAAGCTAATATCTATCTTTGGCCCGTAGTTTTGAAATAAATGGTTGTTACAGATGTAAGCCTTTTCCTATAATTTTTGTACTATTGAATATCTGTTACACTGTTATTTTTTTTTTTTTTGTATGCTGTATTTGTTTTTGTTTTGGTAATTTAGCAGGTCATCCTTCAACATCATGCTATTGATTTAGTGTGCTTAGAGTTGGCTGTATTATACCACTTCAAAAAGGAATCGGTGCTTCCCTGTCTATAGAGGGGCTCAGTCCAGCTTTTAATACTTGAAATCACAATCAAACATGCATATGACTTGGAAATCATCTTCATACCAGCTTATCGTTATCTGGATTTTTGTGTAGTTGATGGAGCTGACATAGCTATACCCAGCGCTTCAGTGTTTAAAATGATTAAGATTCCTAAAAGAAACTTGGAACAATTGGTTATATCTATATATGTTATGAAAAACATATTTGACTATATACTGAACTGTCCTATTTCGCAGATTGCAATGGTTTTTTTTTTTTTTTCCTTCTTGCTTCTTTGGACTTCCAGCTCAGTGGGAACTGGTTTCCAGTTGCTATGGTATCATTAACTTTTATTAAAAACTGCCCGGGTTTTTTCTCTTATTTATAACCCCCTTCCAAGTCCCTTAGAGCAACCAATGCAACAGCAGTCTTTGATTGGGAGCCGTAGACCAGGGCATCGTCAGACGTCCTACAACTGTGGGCCTTAGTTTTGACCTATGGGTGTCACCATTGCATGATGATGACTGAGACTCCTCGCCTCCATTTGGCCCAGGGAACAGAAAACTGACCTGGGAATTGAGTCCAGATCCTTACATGGCAACACGCAGCAGGGATGTGGATTTATTTAAAAACAAATGCAAAAAAAAAAAGAAAAAAAGAATGAGTCCAATGCAGCCTCAGGATGACTGATGTCATTTTTTAAATCAACCACCAGCCAGAGCAGGAGAAAGTGGGACTCACTCCTGCCCTATTTATCACAGGAGTAAGTGGGGCTGGGGACCTCCCAAGCTGTGGCAGTTTTTCCATGGGGTGGGCAGGGGGTTGGAGGGTCCAGGACAGCCCTGGCGAGGCTTGGCTAAGCCCAGCCAGGTAGGCTCAGGCCCCACGTCTTCTTTGGTAGGGTGGGAGAAGAGTCGCAGAGGCCATGGAGCCATGGAGGCCCCAGTTATCTTTTTCCTGACTGAATGGTGGCGGAATGGCCTTTGGGAGGCTCATTAGATTTTTTTGAGGTGGATTTTTAAGGGATATTTTGGTTCAGTAAATGAAGTGAACCAAAGAAAACATTAAATAAACTGAACCCTCCCCCAAACAAAAAAGCAAACCGAAATGAAAATGTTGGGCTTGCTCATCCCTTGGACACAGCATATGCCATTGAGTCACTGGACTGGCCCCTCTTTCTCTCTTTTAATAATATTACACTGATGGCAATCTCTAGTTTTAGATCTATCATTTAAAATGGGTAATATATTTCCTCTGAAATATACCCATACATTTAAAAAACTAGGCTATTGCTTCTTGGTTGGGTTATCAATTTCTTTGATTGGGTGACCAGAGAGTTGGATCAGGGGAGAGTCCTAGACGTAATGTACTTGGATTTCAAGTAAGGCCTTTGACGCAGTTCCACATAAATGACATAAATAAACTGAGCATCCTTGGTATGGGCACTAAAGTGACTCACTGGATTAGAAACTGGTTGAGTGAGAGGTGACAGAGGGTAGTAATGGCATTCACACCAAGGAGAAAGGCATTACTAGTGCTGTTCCAGGGATCAGTCCTTGAACTGGTTCAATGTTTTTGTAAACTATATTGCCGAAAAACTATCTTGCAAAAGGATTAAAAGTTGTCTTTTTGTGAATGATTCCAAAATCTGCAACAAAGTAGACAGCCAGGCAGGTATGGAAACTATAAGAAGGGATGTAGCAAAGCTTGTGGAATGGTCTAGAGTCTGGCCCCCCAGCATGTTTGCCCCCCACTCACTCATCTCTCTCCCCCCAGCACATGTCTGGCCCCCACACTCATGTACCTCGTCTTTTTGATTGTTGCCAGTTAAGTGCTTCACTCCCTTCCATGATCACCAGACACTGCTGCTTGCAGTCAGTACTCCTCATGGCCAGGCCTCATCGGCAGCAGCAGCCAATGCAAGGATGGCTGGGCTCGTTCCACCCACCAAGCCCCCCAAAAAAACGCGATTGACAGCAAAAATCACCCAATAATAAGCAACCCATAAACTGAAAAAAAAAAGTGAATCTCTAGAAAAAAAAAAGCCCAAACTCGCATCAGAGTTGACCGGGCTTGCGCGACACACCTGCACACTGCAGGCGACACACTAACGTGTCCCGACACACAGTTTGGAAAGCTCTGCCCTAGAGGAAAGGCAGGATACAGGAGATACAACAGAGACAAAATACCTCTTAAGGTATCAATGCACAGAAGATGGACCTCTTTCAATGGAAATGAGGCTCTGGAAAGAGAGGTCATGGGATGAGGTTGAAAGGGGGTAGTCTTATATTACTCCTAAGTCAACCTCTGTAAAGAAATACTTTCTTATGAGAGGATGGTGGATGCAGGGAACAGCCTTCCAGTGAAATTGGTGGCAACAAGGACAGGATCTGAATTCAAGGAAGCTTGGGGGCAAACACAGGGGATCTTGAGGCAGTGGTAGGGATTATAGAACTGAATAGTTGGTGTGCATGGGCAAGTTTAGATAGGCAATATGATTTTTTTTTCTGCCTTCATGTTTTTATGTAAAGTATAATTGAGATGTAGTTATTGCATTTTGCTTTCAAACAGTTATTGACATTATATTAGAAAATATCTACTGCTTAAATCCCAATGAAAAATGAATTCAATAGCTCCAATTCTGGTGTTAGAACTTTGAGCATTGTGTAATTGCTTGTAGAATTAGAATGTCAAGCAATGAAACAAAACAGGTAATATAGCTTTGGTGAACAAACAATGCCCTTATTTTCAAACATACAGTAATTATAGCAAAGCAATTTGTAAAAGTGAATAACCTATCCTGAAAGCTTTGCTTTTATTCTGCCTCCTGGTATGAATGCTGATGACTTTGATTTGAACAATGTGGCACTAGTAATTTGGCAGAATGAACAATGTCTGCTAACTTTCAAGCTGGCGGATTTGTTTTCATTGCTACTGGGGGGGGGAACAAAACTAAACTTTTTGATAAGTACATTTGCCTGGTTTGAAACTCACAGTAACTGTAATTTATTGCTTTAGAAAAAGAAAAAAACAGTTTGGAAGTGGGGGATAGCTTAAGCTTACTTTGTCACATTTAAAATCAAATCTCTTTAAGATGAGGTCTGGTTTCTGTGTTTTCTGTCATTAGCTAACCAGGAGAAAGGATTGTCTGAAGAAAGGAAAAGGAAAAAATTAAATCAGGAATCTGTAATATAATCACACGTTCACATTGTTTTCTGGGTGGCTTCTTTTCAGATTATATCTACGCCCTAGAAAATTATGCAGTCAAGGATTTACCCTAGCAAGGATACACTCTGGCAGAGCATTTTGCCACATCAGGAAACTAATTAGTTAAAGTGAGGTGGCTAATTTAATTAATTTTAATGTAATAATTATTTTTTTTAGCACATTTTAATTTTGCGTGGTGTATAATTCCCTGGGGTGTATATATATATATATATATATATATATATATATATATATATATATATATATATATCCAGCTGAACTTACACTTGAAGGAGAGGAGCCTTGATAAAAGTGAACCCAGACGTAGTGGTTGAAGATCCCAAAATAGGAGTAGATCCCTTCTGTTAGGTGATTCAATCACATAGGAATTCACTTGAGGGCAGGACTGGAGAGAGATGAGAGCACATGCTTCCCAAGATCCTTGGCTAGCTGAGATACAAACTGCTGGCATGGAAGGAGTCCTGGATTGCTGGTGTAGAGAAGGGAAGAGTAGGTTGATGTCACAGTCTACTTAAGCACAAATGACTTGCCTAGGAACCATTTCAGTGTAACGAAGGAAGAGTTTAAGAAATTTGTGATGGGTTTTGAGCGGCAGGTAAGTAAAGTAGCATTTTCTGAAATATTACCTGTGTATATTAAAGAGAAAAGTTGGGATGGCCTGCATCTGTCTGAGAGAGGAGCCAGGCTTCTGAGGAGGTCATTTTCAAAGGAAAGTGTAACTAACGTAATATCATAGCAAGTTTCAAAAGCCCATTCACCTGCCTTGAGTGTACTTAACAGGGGTAAAATCTATTGACAATTTAATAGCATATATTGTTGCAATTTTCAAATGCTTTTCAAATGTTCGGGGTCTAGCCTCCTCAGCTTGTACCAGGGTGCTGGTTCTACCTACCTTGTCTCCTAAGTCCTCATTCTCTGGGGTGGCCTAGCTCTTCTCTTACAGGGGGTCCAAAATCCCTTTGCTCCAGGTGACATAGTACTCTGAGCCACAGCTTCCCATTGAGGACATCCTGTCTTAATGTGCCCAAGATCCCCCATACTATAGGAATTGGGGTCCTGGCCATCTAGTTCCCTTCCAGAAGTCCAGCTCCCAGGAGTGAGTAATATTTACTTGCATTGGCTCAAGGGGATTCTCCTCAGAGGTGTTTGGAGTTTAACATAGGAGGGTAAAACCATCCCAGAACACCACTATTTTCTCCTTGCTGTCCACAGGTTGCAATCTATATGTATGCTGGTGTTGACCAAGTCCTCCAGAGTGATAGTTGGATTTACCCAAGCCACAATGTCCTTGATTTCTTTGCATAATCCCAGGCAGAATTGAGGCCATAGGGCTTGCTCATTACATCCCATGTCTCTCTGCAGCTAATGGAACCTGTTTGCATAGGAAAGGATTGAAACTGTGCCTTGTTTCAGCTGTAGGATTCTCCTTTCTGCAGAACATATTTGGTGCTAGTCTGAAGATTCACTTGAACTCTTCCTGAAACCTCTCTGAGGTTAAGCCCTGGTTTTTTTTCCATCAGGGCAGTGAATAAGGTCACTTCCCAGTACATGCTCATAGTTGCTTCATTAAACTGCTCTGTGTATAAGTAAACTATTTAAGTCACTGTAGGAGGGTAAGCTAGTAACTCAAGGTGAGGTTTTGGTGGCGGTCTAGGGTTTGGGGGACAGTTTTTTACATGCACAATCATAGGTACGAACAGCACAGTACACATCAGTGAAGATTTGATGTGGTTTGGAGTGAGGAAAGGTACACAGAGAGGAGATTTGTACAATGTACTCTCAACCTAGCTTGATAGCAGCTAGGTAGAGAGTGCATCAAATTAGGTCAAGAGTACAATGAACAAATTTCATCCTTGTGCATGTAAAACTGCGCCCCCAAACCCTAGACCACCACCAAAACCTCACCTTGAGTTACTAGCTTACCCTCCTAGAGTGACATAAATAGTTTACTTATATGAAAGCCTTTCTTTTTCTCTCTCTCTCTCTAGCCAGGAGCAGCCTCAAATATGATAAAACCTGCCTGGCAGTAACGCAGGGTGTGATGTGAAATAACACAGCGTTGCGCTTTGCGATAATATAGCTGTGCAATGCATTAACAGGAAAATTAACCTAACCCCTCCATTTTTCCTTATCATGGGCATTAGGCCTGCGAAATTTATACCAAATTGATAAATCTAGGCCTAAGTATGAAAAGTGAAATTTGTCCGTCTAAGTAGCGCTTTTCAAACTTATCCTGTTAAGTAAGATAGCGCTTTTCAGACTTATCTGGCTATTTAGAAGGATAAGTCTGAAAAGTGCTACTTGTCCGACTAAGTCAGCCAGATAAGTATAAAAGCATTACTTATCTGGCTATCTGATTTAGCTGAATAAAATAAGGGATGTAGCAGCAAGGTGGAATGGCAGCAAGAACCCCAATGTGTAGACTAAGGGTTATAGCAGCAAAGCATAGAACGGCATCAAGATCCCCAAAGTATAGTATAATATGTATTGCTGCAAGGACCAATGGCAGTGAGGGAACATGCATGGCAGCAAGACAGACTGGCAGGAAGAACCCCCCCCCCCCCCCACAAAGGTGCAGTGTCAGATTCAGGGCAGCAAGATCCCCAAGATGTAGAGTCCAGGGTATGGCAGCAAGGCTGAATGGCAGGTGGACACCCAAGGTGGTACAACTGGGATATGGCAGCAAGGCGAGTGGCAGAAAACCCCCTGACGTGTGTTATGAGGAGCAGGGCAGCTTCACCTTGTTTAGTCCTCCATCCTGCCCAGTTGCCCCTCGTCTCCCACCTCAGCTCTGTTCTGACTATTTCCTTACTCAGAAATTTCTTGGCTGTTCTACCTACCAGTCTCACTGCAGCATTTTTCAATGGGCCGTAGACTTGAATGGGAAATATAAATGAATGAAATGACATTTTATTTTTCATTTGTGGGCACCCTTCTTTCATTTCGGAGGTCCATGAATGGGAAAAAAAAAAAGAAAGGTCTCATTTGTTGCATTTTGCCCATTCATTTTAAATGAATGCGCATTCCTATTTTTCAATGAGTGCTGGAGTTAAGTATGCACAACACATCACTACTTTAAGCTAACTAAACGCTATTCAGTAGAAGTGTGGATGAATAAGTTTAATTGAAAGCTGCCTGCCCTGTGTCACATTTTGTTAACTTTTGTGTCATTTTATTTATTGTGACATGTAACATTCTGTCAAAAAAAAGTGTCTAGTTGTTAGCACACTGTCAATTTGTTGATAGAATAGCAGGTATTTTCACGGTATTGGCAGACAACTTGTCCATCTGGATAATTGGCTGGCCTCATGTCTATACTATTAACAAGCCTGCAAGGTGTGTATCAAAATGATCCCTTTCTTTGTTATAGATTCTTTAGAAAAGCTGGGCAATGTGACTCTTGCTAAATGAATGTCCCAGCAATTGAAGAATTATTCAGCCGAAGAGAGAGAGAGCATTTTAATATCTTCCCAGTTTCTGTTTAATTATTTGATGCCTTTGGCTAAAATCTAAGCAAAAAATACATTAGGGCAGCTCCATCCACTGCTAATATTTTACAATAAATGAGAAGAGAAACAATAAAACATTCTATTTTCAGTCTTATTGCTACCAGAGAAGGGGTTTCAGCTCAATTTTACTGACTGGCTTGGAGAATAATTGAACGAGCTTTGCAAAACTACATTAGCCCGTACATAATTTTCAATTTAAATGTTAAAACCAAGTACTTATTTTAATTGTTGGGTTTTTTTTAAAATAAATATATGCATGCTCTGTATCATTTATATATTTATTGTCAATTTTTAATTAGACTAAATAAGATCAGGACTTGCAGACTGCTAAATATGGCTGCGATTTTTAAAGACTAAGGGGTTAATATTCAAAAAGTGCTGAGCTCCTAATTTTCGATTCTTAAATTGGATTCCTATTTTGAATCAAATGTAGGCACCTAAGTTTGCAGCTGAAAATTCACATACATTTAGAGGGCTAAATATGGGCCTGTTATTCATTTGTCTAGATTTAGGCTCCTAAATGAGGTCCCTAATGTTGAAAATCAGTGCTAAGCTCCTCACTTTGTTTCTCCACCCTTGCAGCCACCCACTTTTTCAGCACCTAAATTCAGGAGCCTAAAAGAAACTAGGAGGTCCATATTCAGACACAGACCAGATAGCAAAATTAGCCAGATAATGTTATCTGGCTAACTTTAGAAGCATATTCAAAAGGCTACCTTAGGCCTAGATTCATCAAACTGCTATAAATATAGCAGAAATTGCACCCACAAAAAAAGGGTGAGGTTAGCATAATTTTTCTGGTACCACATTGCATGGCTATTTTACCGTAACAAGCGTTAAATTTATCACACCCGCGATATTATCTCATCGCAAGATGGGAAGTCCCCGAACAGATTTTTTTTCGCATTTTGGGTTGCTGGCTAGAGAGAGAGAGAGCCTCACAAAAAAGTTAATTATTTATTCCACTGTAAGAGATGACACTATTAACGTGGGGTAAGGTTTGAGGGGTGGGGTAGGTTCTGGGGGGCAATCTTACATGCACAGTCATACGTACGAACACAGTTAACATCAGTGAAGATTCTATGTGATTTGGAGTAATAAGTGAAAGAAGAGTAGATTTGTACCATGTTCTCTCTACCTAGACTGAAGCACTATCTAGTACCTAGCTGCAATCAAACTGTGCATGTAAAATTGACCCCAGGACACATCCAATCCCACAAACCTCACCCGGATTTACTAGTGCCCCCTCTTACAGTGGTATAAAACGTTAAAAAAAAAAAAACAGTGGCCCTCCACAGAATGCTTTCTCTCTGCCCTCTCTCTGTCCTCTCCTCCCCTTCCATCTCCCCTCCTGAAACAGGATTTGCGATAAATCCCATTTCAGCCGTAACACACAGCTATCGCAGGCAAAGCACTAAGAAAAAAGTGTGCGTTACATTATCGCATGCAATATTAACCAGCCCTCATTTCCATTTACTTCACCCAAACTCCTCCCACTTGAATACAATTTTCAAATTTGCATATGCATTTTGCGATGCAGTATTCATTGCATGTGTTATGGTGTTATCATGGACATTAGGGCCCTAACGACCATGCTAATGCCCTATTACATTTTGATAAATGACCCACTTAGTTAGCCAGCTATTTTTTAACACTGAATAACGGAGTTAGTTGGCTAATTCAACTCCTCCCAGTTGCGCCCCTGGAATGCCACTAAGTTAGCCAGTAAAAGTCTAGTCAGCTGTCTTATTAGCCCGCTAAATGTTGTTGAATATGGACCTCTAGGAGTCTATATTTAGTCGCTTAGCCCTAGTAAATTTTCAAAAGGGCCAGTTTAGGAGCTAACTCCAAAAGATTAGGCACCTAAACCCTTTGAAAATTTGCCCCTAAAATTCTGTTTTTAAATGGTGGTGAAAATATAGGACTATAATAAAATGAAGTCTGCCTTGTTATCAAATTAATAAATCAGCCTATCATCATAATATATTTTTTGCTATAGATAATATATATTATTTCCAAATAATTTAGTGAATATTAACATTGCTAGATTGATAGAGCGCACTGTAAGAGAGACAATATGACATTATATATATATCTACCATTGTAAGAGGGGCACTTTCATCTCAGGATGGGTTTGAATCATAAGAACCTTAGCCAAACCTTTTGTAAACCCAGTTACACTAACTGCCATAACCACATCTTCCGGCAATGAATTCCAGAGCTTAATTATGCACTGAGTGAAAAAGAATTTTGTCCGATTTGTTTTAAATGAGCTACATGCTAACTTCATGGAGTGCCCTCTAGTCCTTCTGTTATTTGAGAGAGTAAATAACCGATTTACATTTACCTGTTCTAGTCCTTTATTCTCTCTCCCATAACTAGAGTGCAAGGGTCTGGAGCACACCGATGTAACACCGCAGCCCCCCCAAACCCACCCTGAGTTAACAGTGCCTCTCTTACAGTGGTAGATATATATAGTGTCATATTGTCTTACAGTATGCACTCTCTTTCTCTCTCTCTCTCATATTGCAGCGTATCTCTGCTCACGTGCCGATGGGCACACGTGCGTTCTTTTTAAAATTAGCCAGATAATGTCAAGTATTCCTGTTCAGAAAGTATGCACATATGTTTCAGTAAGCACATATATTTCCAATGCAATAAAACGTATGCTTTCTTTACCAGTTTTATAAACATAAGCATCTATATTTTGATTCTGTACAAATAAACACCCAGGATTAAACACAGAGGCAGGTATTTTATAAGTTGTACATGTAAATAACACATGAAAATAAATACTTGTGCGAGCACTTTATTTATTTATTTATTTATTTAAAATTTTTGTATACCGACGTTCGTTATGCAAACATCACATCGGTTTCCATGTAACATAAACTGGCCAACAGGGCTTTACAATGAAACTGATAAAAGAACTGGGGGGTGGTAAGGGGGGGGGGGGGGGGAACCTGAAGGGAAATTATTGTACAAGAAAGATATAAGCAAGGTAATGTGATTATAAGCGTGGGAGCATGATTATATATAGGCAAAAAATTATATACAGAAATTATATACAAGTACTTATATACAAAGTACTTGGCATCAACAGTTTATTGATACCTTCACCAGTTCTCCCAGTCCTCCTATAGCACTTCATCCTGAGTCTCCCACCAGTTCACCATGACCTCCTACCCAAAAATTGCAGACAAGTCTGATTTTACTTGTGTCAGTCAATTAGCAGGTGTAAAAGTGACCGAACAAGTTAGTTATTGTATCCACATACATCTTTTTCAGAATAGCACCAGCCACCCTGGAACCCCCTCAGACTGCCCCTTTTCCCCGATAAAATATACATGCAAAACAAAATATATGTGCATACTCTCCAGGTTATAAAATAACATATACTTGCACACATGCTACTTACGTGTATATATGCTATTTTACATACAAAAATTCACTCTCTTATTTCATCATCATCATTTATTAATCTCACACTTTTCCAGCTAAGCAGTATTGTGTGCTTCATTTTGCATCAACATGAAAAACAAAGTGAAATTCATCCTTTTTTTGTTTTGTTTTAAATTTTGGAATGCAGCCTCCTAGCCCCAGTCCTTCCTATATACCCCCAGAACCTGGACCTATCCTACTCCATCCTACCCCATCCATGGGTCACAAGAATTCAGATGGGGAAAGGGTGATCCTCTTCTCTTTCCCAGACTAGCCCTGAGGCTGGTGCCATTTTGTTGTATGGTTGTATGTTGCAAAGCTAAATCTGTTAGAGTTCATGTTCGTTTTTCACATTTCCCTCTAGTTTTAGGAACTGTTATATTCTGTAATAAGAATACGTTAAGGTCATTGACCTAGCTGAACCATTTCACAGGTGTTTCATCAAGAATACTTCAGTCTTCTGCAAGGCTCATTTCTACAATTACTGATTTTAGCATAGAAAATGAGAGAGCACAAGGAACAGATCATTAATTTTCCTGGGAGCATCTACCAAACAAATCAACAAGAGCATTGTTTGACTTCATAAATATCTACTTTTTCAATATAAGGCATGTAAACTTTTAAGCTACTCCTCTAAGGCTTTACATGTGATTAATCTAAAGGGTTATGATTAATCGTGGAGATTATCTTCATGTATAAGGTCAAAAGTCTTTCAGGACCATTTCTACAACTTTCAGATAGTCAATTTAATCATTTCCATGTAAACGGATGCTGTATGAGATGCTTCTCATCTTCTCCCTCTTATTGACCACTCACATGACTGCAAATTGTCCCATCTGGAGTGCCCATTTACTTTTTCTGCTGCAATGCTGCACAGCCTATTTGACCTTTGGCTTTATTTTCACTTTCTTACAACTAAGCATCCTCTGTGTTTATCCCATATGTTTTTGATTTCTGTTACCTTTTGCCCCATCACTTCCCTTTGGGATGATGTTCCTTTTCTCCACCACCCTTTCTCTGAAACAATATGTCCTTATGTTGCCCCTCGGCCTATCCCATCTTGGATTCTCATTTTGTGACCCTTTGTTCTAGAATAATTAAATAAGAGATGCCTTACTGGGTCAGACCAAAGGTCCATCAAATCCGGCCAGTATCCTGTCTCCATCAGTGGCAAATTCTGGCAAACATTAAATAGATACCATGCTACTAATGCCGGCAATAGCAGTGGACAACTGGCCATTCCCTATTGATTAATAGTAGTTTATGGACTTCTCCTCCAGGAATATATCCAAACCTTTTTTAAACCCATCTACACTAAAGGCCGGATTTTAAAAGGTACGCCCGATTTTATAATATGTGCACGCAGCCGCGTGCATGTTATAAAATCCAGGGTCGGCGCGCGCAAAGGGGGGCACAATTGTGCAACTTGCGTGCGCTGAGCCAAGCAGCCTTCTTTCGTTCCCTCGGAGGGAACTTTCTTTCCACCCCCCCACCTTTCCCTCCCTTCCCTCCCTTCCCCTTCCTAACCTGCCCCCCAGCCCTACCTAAACCCCCCCTTTACCTTTGTCCTATAAGTTGCGCCTGCCTCCGGGCAGGTGTAGATTGTGCGCGCCGGCTGACGGCTGGCCCACGATCCCAGGCACAGTGGCAAATGGCCGCTGTGCTGGAGGCTCCTGCCCCGCCCATGCCCCCTTCCCACTGCTTTTTCAAAGTCCTGGGACATAAGCGTTCTAGGGCTTGCGCGTGTTGCTGAGCCTATGCAAAATAGGCTCGGCGCACGCAGGAGCGGGTTTTCGGGGTTATGCGTGTAATATACGCACGTAACCCTTTGAAAATGCGCCCCTAACTGTCTTAACCACATCCTCTGGCAATGTATTCCAGAGTTTAATGGTGCATTGAGTGAAAAAGAATTTTCTCTGATTTGTTTTAAATGTGTTACTTCTAACTTCATGGAGTGCCCCGTAGTCCTTATATTATCCGAAAGAGTAAGCATTTTCACATTTACCTGTTCAAGTCCTTTCAAGATTTTGTAGATCTCCATCATGTCCCCCCTCAGGTGTCTTTTCTCTAAGCTTAACAGCCATAACCTCTTTAGCCTTTCCTTATAGGGGAGCTGTTCCATGCCATTTGCTATTTTGATTGCCCTTCTCTGTACTTTCTCTAGTGCAACTATCTTTTTTGAGATGTGGCAACCAGAATTGCACACAGTATTCAAGGTGTGGTCTAACCATTGAGCGATACAGCGGCATTATAACATTTACCATTTTATTTGCCATTCCCTTCCTAATAATTCCTAACATTCTTTTTTTTTCAGTTTCTTTAATTTTCAAATGAAACATCAATTATAATTGATGCAAGAAAAAAGGAAATTACAAAAACATCACTACGGAGACTTTCCAAAGAAGGGAAGAAAGTTGAGACAAATCAATTCTCACAAAGTAAATGCCAGATCACTTATTATTAAGGCTCTGAGATTCCCTAGTTTCATGGACAGATATTGTAGAAAAAGCTCCTGATTGAAGAAATATTTCAAGCTGTTTAGGGTCAAAGGACAGAAACCAATTATTCCCACCCTTATTCAAACATTTACATGGAAATCTTAACAAAAAAGAATATCCAGGAAGAATCATCCTATCTCTATAAGTCAAAAAGGCTTCTGTTGATTTACTCTTGAAACATCTGGGAATACATACAGCCACTCTATGACCTAGAAATACTTTGAGTATGAAAGAATTGCTTCAATGTCCAATCCCTGTCAGACTCTAAACAACCAAGAGTGTGGTTCTAGAAGTCTATCTTTGAGCCCTCTAGAAAACTGGACAGATTTAAATTCCCAGTATGATCTTCCTCCCCAACTACATTCTCACTAGAAACGGCAAACGTAGCAGGAAGATAATACAATTTAGCTAGTGGGGGAAAAGACTCAGCTGGAATGTGAAATACCTGAGTAATATTTTCTAACCAACTCTAAGAGGGAAATCAAAGACTATCGAGGAAAATTAATAAATGTGATTCAATCTCCTAATGTAATTTTCATAATTTTCCAATTGACAAAGGGAATGTTCCTTATCTTTAATTAGTACCATATTTCTTTCCTGGAGCTCCTTAATACTCCCTGATAATTCTTGAATTCTGTTTTCACAAAAAGTATGTTTTTGAGAGTGAGAAGATATAGTGTCAGAAAGATCATAAATTGAAGATAACACATTTTCATTACTAGAAGAAATAGAGCTTTGCAATCCAACTATAGCTGTCCTTACAGTTTCCAGAGTAATCATAGCAGGTTATACTGAAGGAATGATGACCAGAGTCTTCCCAGAGGCACTGGGAATAGAAGTTAAGTCCAGTGTCTCTTTGGTGTCCAAGACTGCCATAACTTTTTCTCCTCAGCTACTCTTGAGTTTTACCTGCAGGAGAATTATTGGTCTTTTGAAAAAGGGGAATATAATAGTTGACTTTTGGATTTACAAATCATGCTAAGTAGATTCCTGAGTAGAGTAAGAACATAAGACTTGCCATAACTGGGTCAGACCAAAGGTCCATCAAGCCCAGTATCCAGTTTCCAATAGTGGCTAAGCCAGGTCACAAATACCTGGCAGGGTCCCAAGGGGTAGATAGATTCCAAACTACTTATCCCAAGAATAAGCAGTAGATTTCTGCAACTCTACCTTAATAATGGTTTATGGAGTTTTCCTCCAGGAACTTGTCCAAACCTTTTTTAAATGCAGCTACACTAATAGAGGTAGATCTTAAATAAGTACACGCAACTGGCGCGAACAAAAGTACGTTGGATTTTATAAGATACGCACGTATCTTATAAAATCCGGGTTTGGTGCGCGCAAGGCTGCGCAAAATCGGCAGCCTGCGCGCGCCGAGCCGCGCAGCGCCTCCCTTCCCTCCGAGGCCGCTCCGAAATCGGAGCGGCCTCGGAGGGAACTTTCCTTTCACGTCCCCCCACCTTCCCCTCCCTTCCCCTATCTACCCCACCCCCCAGCCCTACCTAAATCCCCCCCTACCTTTGTTGTGCAAGTTACGCCTGCTTCAGCATCCCCCGACACAGGCCGCAGTGCCAGGGGACTTGGGACCGCCCTCCCGGCTCGCCCCCGGACCCGGCCCGGACCGCCCCCTGACCCCGGACACGCCCCCTCCCACCCCTTTTATGAAGCCCTGGGACTTGCGCGCTTCCCGGGGCTTTGTGCGTGCCGGCGACCTATGCAAAATAGGCGTGCTGGCGCAGGGCTTTTAAAATCTAGCCCATTGCTTTTACCACATCCTATGGCAACAAATTCCAGAGTTTAATTATGCATTCAATAAAAAAAATATTTTCTCTTATTAGTTTTAAATGTATTACCTAGTAACTTCATTGTGTGTCCCCGGGACTTTGTACTTTTCAAAATAGGAAACATCCGATTAACGTTTACTTGTTCCATTCCAAAGGTTTGGACAAGGAAAGGTCCATAAATACAGTAATTAACCAGGTAAACTTGGGGAAAGCCAGTGCTAATTTCTGGGTGTTAGCAGTGTGGAATCTATCTACTTGGGATCCTGCCAGGTACATGTGACCTGGATTGGTGCAAAATGCCGCGGCACGGCTTTTATCTGGGACCAAGAAATTTGACCATGTTTCTCCGGTGTTGAAGAAACTGCATTGGTTGCCTGTCCAGTTTAGAATTAAATATAAATGCCTCACTTTAATTCACAAAGCCGTTTATGGTCACAATACTGAATGGCTGAATGCTTCGCTTCACATTCATGTTCCAACACGTAATCTCAGATCCTTAGGACAGGCTCTATTGACAATACCTTCTCCGCAATTGACCCATCTTGTTTCAGTTAGTGAGAGAGCTCTGTCATTGGCTGGACCAAAGCTGTGGAACTCATTGCCAGTTTCCATTCGTACCGAGGAAAATATTAAGAGTTTCAAAAAAATGATAAAAACCTGGCTGTTTGATCAGGCGTTTAATCATGTTGATTGATACTTCTTAGAATTTGTCTGCTTTTATGTACTCAGCTGATTAACTACAATATAGTTCTATATTTTTTGGGTGGTTTTACTTAAAATGTTTTATTATGGTTTTATGTTTAGTTTTTAAAATTAATTTATGATATTTGTTTTAATACTGTGCTAAGAATAGGGAATTGTTAATTACTGTCCTAGGATAGTAATATATCTAGGAAATATTAGTTTATTATTGTATGAAATCTGTTTGTTATGATTGGCCTTGAATTTGTTATTGTAAACTGACTTGATATGAATTTGAAAGTCGGTATATAAATTTGACTAAATAAATAAATAAATTGGCCACTGTTGGAAACAGGATACTGGGCTTGATGGACCTTTGATCTAACCCAGTATGGCAAGCCTTATGCTGGCCTGGGTAAGTCTGAATGGCATTAGTGTCTGAATGGGGCACCACCAAGGAAGATCTGGTACTGTGAGTCACAGGATACACTGGCAAATCTCTGCAATATTCTGCCAAGGAAAAAGTGACAAGTGTTCCATAATGGGATTGTGATTGTGATCACCCAACTCTCGATGCCCAGAAATGGGTAGATGGAGAATAGGAAAAGCAAACAGCCTAAGTAAAAGCTAGGTAATTGAGGGACTTTCTTTTCGATAGAATTCTACACATAAGAATCTTATCTATTATCCACGGGTTAGAATGGAAATTATTGAAGAGGCAGCATTATACAATTATCTTTTCCTCTTTTGAAAGCCATTTCTCCCCACAAAAATAGTTTAGTGAATAGTGTGTATCCAGCAGAAATGAAACCAATTTAAATGAATATCATGATTTAATACTGGTCATACTTCATCTGCCAAGTGGATCAGCATTTTAAATGCTGAGGTCAGACAATACATAGTCTTGGCTGACCTCTTTGCTTGAATATTGCCTTTTCAATTAAAAACAAGATCCTGAATACGCCGGGTCCATTAGGCAGTGGCTGGCAGAGCAATAAAACAGATCAGTGTGTTCACAAATGAGGAGTTCGTTTTTTTGAATTTGGAAATGAAATGCTAGAAAAGAAGTAACCATAGGAAGATTGAAGATTTAATTTAAACAATTGCAAGCAGTTCTTTTAATCAGTGAGATACTATTATAAATCTGGACAGAATTGTTTTCAATCAAGTCTCCTTTTTCTATTGTACTGTGAAAATGAATTGCTTTTCACCAGTAGAATCAGCAGCTAATACACACCAATCAACATATTTAACAAATTTTTTGAAAATAAATGATTATTGCTGGTGTTTTTTGAGTGTTCTTAATCTGTGTGCTTGCCAGTACACTAATCATGCATGCCTCTTAATTTGTATACAATAAACAATATATTTTCTTATGTGATTGCTATCATGTTTGTTGGTGCGTCCATTGTATTATTTATGGCAATTTTGAAGCATTTTAAAATGCTGTGAAGGACAGTATAAAATATAATTGGACAGAAGAAATAAATATATTGTTTGTGGTCCCTAATGATGAGTTTTCATAATTAAAGTTGTCCTTTCTTCGCCCCAGTACAGCAAAATCTTGTAAATGTAAATTTAGTTAAATAATTTTATCTTCTGCCATGATGTTCTCTCATCTAACAAAATCTGATAATTTACCTCCAGCCCTGGGTTTAGTAGGCCAGACTGTTAGTAACTGAGATATACAGGTCATTAACATCTTAGTTTAGATTGCCCTATAAAAGTTTTCAGATCTTTTTAATCAATTATGTACTTTGGATTATAGGCAGACCTGGATTTCACACTAGGCATTGTGGTAGTTTCTACTAAGTGCTACTCACTCAGCCTAAGCAACAACTTTCTGCCTTAAAGGAGCAAGAACAGGCTGGTGGTATTTGGAGCACTAATCTATACCTACACCTTTAAAGAGCTAGGTCTGAAGGGATACTGCTGCTTAGGCTGAATGGCACTGTAGTCTTTATCTGGGGCAAGTTTGGGGGACCGTCCTGCACCGGAGGATCCCCCATACACCTAAGAGCACTGAAAAAAGTAAATCTGGATCTGAATACAGGAATTTTCCAGATGAGTCCCATTATAGAGTTTAGCACAGAATGTAGAACCCAGAGCCTATGACTCCAGTTGCTGTTTACTAATACTGTTCTTTGAAAAGATCTAAGATTTGTTCCCCCACCTATTTTGCAGTTTCTGGTCATATCAGGCATCAAGATTTATTAATACTCATTTCCTACAGTTACTGTCAAAATGGTTGCTGGCAACTAACAGCTTGAAACTAGAGAGACTAAAATTGCCTATAGCTTAAAATAGCTCACTTATTTATCAAGTCATTAGGAATGTGGATATTGCCACCATTTTCTCACCTCAACTTGAATCAACGCAATGACAAAATAAGTGGTGGCAATTATAGTGTTGATGTCACTTTTAATAAACCATTTCAATAGAAAATCCATTGCAGATACTGATATTTCTTCTGTTTCCAGATAAAGCTTCCACATTCTTCAGCAGCTTATATTTCTCTTTCATGCTATATTTTTTCTTCCTAATAACAGAGCTGTCATTCCTAATAAAAGATGGAACAACCATCCAGAGAAATAACAAAATTGGTAGATGGCACAAACTGAAACATTAGACTGAAAGAGCAGTAATGCAATAACATGGAACAGAAGTTTTTTCATTTAAACTGAGCTTGCACAGACTTTGAAGTGTAATACTCCAAGGAGCAGAACCTTTTGATTTCAAGAGCCTGCTGTTTGGTTTTCTTTGGTGCTCTCATGCAGCATCCTGTTTCCAACAGAGGCCAAACCAGGCCACAAGAACCTGGCAATTACCCAAACACTAAGAAGATCCCATGCTACTGATGCAATTAATAGCAGTGGCTATTCCCTAAGTAAACTTGATTAATAGCCATTAATGTACTTCTCCTCCAAGAACTTATCCAAACCTTTTTTTGAACCCAGCTATACTAACTGCACTAACCACATCCTCTGGCAACAAACTCCAGAGCTTTATTGTGCATTGAGTGAAAAAGAATTTTCTCTGATTAGTCTTAAATGTGCTACTTGCTAACTTCATGGAATACCCCCTAGTCCTTCTATTATTCAAAAGTGTAAATAACCGATTCACATCTACTCGTTCAAGACCTCTCATGATCTTAAAGACCTTTATCATATTCCTCCTCAGCCGTCTCTTCTCCAAGCTGAACAGCCCTAATCTCTTCAGCCTTTCCTCATAGGGGAGCTGTTCCATCCCCTTTATCATTTTGGTTGCCCTTCTCTGTACCTTCTCCATCACAACTATATCTTTTTTGAGATGCGGCGACCAGAATTGTACCAGAATTCAAGGTGCAGTCTCACCATGGAGCGATACTTCTCAAAGTGTTGCATATATATAACACTTCTAAAAGTGTTGAATATCTCTTGTTCCCATCCCGACAAGATCACCCACCCTCTTTGTAGGTCCGGATCCCCAGGTTCGGGTCCCTCTCTAAACTTGGTATTTAAATCCTTTGTACGTTAACTAGTTTTATTAAGGGATGTCAAACTTTTCTCATTTAATCTCATTTGCTGAGCTAATTAAGGTAGTTTCTGGGTCACACTGCACCCTATTGTATTCTATTCATTTCTGTAGTTCACTGATGGTTACTTACACAAGCTGTATTTTTATTTACTCCCCATTTATTATTGTTCATATTCCTTTATGTATTTAACTGTTGTTTTCTGGACCAATTCATAACATAGTTAGAATAGTTTCAGTTTTAGTTTCCCATATCCCAGTTTCTTGTATTCCCTGTTCCATGTACTGCCTCCGTATGAATTCTTTGTTCTCAGTTTCAATGTAAACCGATGTGATTTGTATGTCATACAGGAACATCGGTATATAAAAATTAAAAATAAAATAAATAAATATAGAGGCATTATGACATTTTCTGTTTTATTAACCATTCCCTTCCTAATAATTCCTAACATTCTGTTTGCTTTTTTGACTGCTGCAGCACACTGAGCCGATGATTTTAAAGTATTATCCACTATGATGCTTAGATCTTTTTCCTGGGTGGTAGCTCCTAATATGGAACCTAACATCGTGTAACTACAGCAAGGGTTATTTTTCCCGATATGCAACACCTTGCACTTGTCCACATTAAATTTCATCTGCCATTTGGATGCCCAATCTTCCAGTCTTGCAAAGTCCTCCTGTAATGTATCACAGTCTGCTTGTGATTTAACTACTCTGAATAATTTTGTATCATCCGCAAATTTGATAACTTCACTTGTCGTATTCCTTTCCAGATCATTTATATATATATTGAAAAGCACAGGTCCAAGTACAGATCCCTGAGGCACTCCACTGTTTACCCTTTTCCACTGAGAAAATTGACCATTTAATCCTACTCTGTTTCCTGCTTTTTAACCAGTTTGTAATCCACGAAAGGACATCGCCTCCTATCCCATGACTTTTTAGTTTTCTTAGAAGCCTCTCATGAGGGACTTTGTCAAACGCCTTCTGAAAATCCAAATACACTACATCTACTGGTTCACCTTTATCCACATGTTTAATAACCCCTTCAAAAAACTGAAGCAGATTTGTTAGGCAAGGCTTCCCTTGGGTAAATCCATGTTGACTGTGTTCCATTAAACCATATCTTTCTACATGCTCTACAATTTTGATCTTGAGAATAGTTTCCACTATTTTTCCTGGCACTGAAGTCAGGCTCACTGGTCTATAGTTACCCGGATCACCCCGAGCCTTTTTTAAATATTGGGGTTACATTGGCCACCCTCCAGTCTTCAGGTACAATGGATGATTTTAATGCTAGGTTACAAATTTTAACTAATAGATCAGAAATTTCATTTTTGAGTTCCTTCACTACCCTAGGATGCATACCATCTGGTCCAGGTGATTTGCTACTCTTTAGTTTGTCAATCTGGCCTACTACATCTTCCAGGTTCACAGTGATTTTGTTCAATTCGTCTGACTCATCACCCCTGAAAACCATCTCTGGAACTGGTATCTCCCCAACATCCTCATTAGTAAACACAGAAGCAAAGAATTCATTTAGTCTTTCTGCAATGGCCTTATCTTCCCTAAGACTCCCTTTAACCCCTCGGTCATCTAATAGTCCAACTGACTCCCTCACAGGTTTCTTGCTTTGGATATTTATAAAAAAGTTTTTATTATGAGTTTTTGCCTCTATGGCCAACTTCATTTCAAATTCTCTCTTTGCCTGTCTTATCAATGTTTTACATTTAACTTGACAATATGAACTCTGGAAACAGCCTAAGATGTCTGGAGAATGAAACCCAGGCTCTGGCAAACTGCTGACTGGAATTCTGGAAATTATGTTTTTAAATAAATAAAAATAAATGTGCCCAGTCAGGAAACAACATGGCTTCCAGCAAGAATTGTGGGTCAAGAAACCAGTAGGACTGACCAAATAACCCACGAAGCTCACAGAGGCCCCTGCTGGCAGGAGTCAAGAATTGCCTATCAGGAACTCACAAACTTAGCCTCCCTAATTAGATCAGGGTTAACAACATGCCTATTAAGGAGATAATTTTAAAACAACCCACTTAAGAATTTAGTAAAAAAGGCATAAGTTAAACCCATTTTCATAGCATCCTTATACGAATGAAACTATCTACTTGCACATTGAGCCTGCTAAAACATCTACACAGATTTTCTTAGAAAATTTGAATGCATACTTTTAAAATCCAATAGTATACTTGTAAGTCCAAACTCCTTCCCTGTCCTGCCCCAGAAATGCCTCCACTCAGTATGGGTAAACTTGCTCATGAATATGACATACATGTAAGTTTACTCACATGTCACCCCCAAATGAACACCTAAAGGGGCAACCCATTTAGGTTTGGCCCTTTGGGATTGACCTTCCCCTAGAGCAGGGTCAACTAAAAAGTCTCCCCTGGATGATATCGCAGGAAGAGGTGGTCATGTGGACCACCATATTACTGAAGCAATAGCATGCTGGGGGCTGTTCCTGAAATGGGTGTCAAAGTAACATCAATTTGGCACCAGCCTCAGGGCCACTACTGCCATTGTTAAACAATGGAGATCAGCCAGGAATGAATGGTCATCGCACCTGCCTTTTGCACCTTAGGGACACTTATGGAAGAGGTAACTGAGGGCCAGGGAAGTCCCCAGCAGTTTTTTTCAGCGGTAGGAGAAGTGTCATAAGGGTCCAGGGAGACTCCGGCTAGGCCTGACTTAACCTATCCAGGTAGGTCCAGGCACCACAGTTGCTGGAGGAGCCCAGAAAAGCCCAGTGGCTTTCTTGGAGTGGGGTGGGGGTAGGATGGAATTGGAAGGCCTTGGGAAGTCCATTAGTTTTGTAAATGAAAGAAAAATAGCTGAAAATTTGAGGGTATTTTCATCCAAGGCCATTTTCAGTTTGTTCCATTTAAAGCAAACTGAAAATAACCATTTTTGGTTTGGATATATTTGTTTACAATAAATGTAGATCCCTAGTACTGTCTACCTTTCCTAGCAATATACAGATTTTAATTAACAAACTCCTTCCTCCACTAGGGTTTAGAGGAGTAGTTCTGTGAGTGCAGATGCCTCGACAGGGCCCAGTATGTGGTTAGAACATTGTTGGGAATGGAGCAAAGAGTTTCTTAAGACAAAATAACTTCAAAATTTCTCCTTGAATGTTATATAGATTGCTGTATTCTTATATATTTACCTCTGGTGAAACATTTCAACCTGTTCAAATTTTAGTTGCCCTAGCTGAAATATTGCTATAAATCCTTTTCTTGTTACCAGTGATATTGCTATAATACTTCTAAGGTTTTCTTTTCTACAGAGAGAGATAGCAAAGCTTCAAAACTAAAGGAGATTATGCATGACTGGTAAAGAGCTGTTTGTCTTACTTATCAATTTTATGGAGAGAAGTGTTCAGACAGTGATTATACACTTACAGTGCCTTAGCTGGAACATGGTAACTGAGACATTGGCATTTTAAAATCAGATACCACCTCCACTCTATTGAAAGATCATAATCTTGAGCCACAAGAAATATTCAGAAAAGATGTATTAAAATACTAAAAAATGTAACTGCAGTTGAGATGATCATTCACGTCTACTGGATTTACCCCTTTATAAAAATATTTAAATTAAATGTAGTGCTGAGACCCTTCTTAATAACTGTCAGACCATGTCTCTGGCTAGATGTAAATCAGAATGCACCCAGCAGCACCCACCCCCGCCCCCCTCCGAATCCACACCTTAAAACTGTCCTGGGGATGCCACGGCCAGTTGGGTTTCCAGGAGTACTACCATAAACATGCAGGAGATGGATTTATATACATTGCAGACCCAGGGAATATGAATTTGTCTAATGCATGTCCTGTATGGAGTGGCAAGGCCATAGATAGTATCCCAGTAATACGGTAGCATATGTAAAGCTGTAAATTAAAACATGATGGCATTGGCTAGGTAGTGTTGGTGGTTCTCTGGTAGGCTTAGTGACTGGGTGGTTTATATTGGGGTGCAAGCCCATCGAGGGATAGGATGCTGACACATCTATGGGTGTATCTAGAATAATAGGCACTCAGTTTGGCTGTTAAGAGTTTAAAGAGTAGGATGTAACACCCTCAAGGTCAATACATGGATATTGAGTATATAACAAGTACTCCTTCATGACAGCGCTCTCCATGGCCAAGAGAATAGGCAAACATGAAGTTTGTGTGCATGTGTTGCTCGAAGCAGTAGGCAGAGACAGGGCCCTGTCAAATGGCTGCACAATAGTGGGACTAGTGATGTAAGCATTATATTACAATTTCCTGTACATATCTTCCTGATAGTACTTTTATGAACTTAACCTGCAGGTTCATTCTCCATGCTGAAGTTGCATTAGCCATTCCCTTTCCTTATGTCTGAGCTCCTGGGCCGCTTTCTTGAAGTCCTCAATCTATTTAGAGAAATAGGAATTGTAACAACTCATTCTCTATTGGCTGCCTCCCTTTGCCCCCTACCACCCCCACCCCAACCCCCTCAATTATCACCTCAACACCCCCTTAATCCACCCCTACCCTCACCCACACCAATATTCACAAACCCCACCTCCTTAACCATCTCCATCCCCCCATTTGTGGCCCTCAAGTCTATACCACTCCCACTCCCACTCCCACCCCCAGCCCTAACCCCACCCCCATTTCTACTACCTACTATTAACTTACCTTCCGGCCGATACAGTAAGGACACGGAAGAAAGAGTGCGGTAGTGCCGGGCGCACCCTTGTTTGACGCACACACAGTTTGGATCACATACCGCTCGATACAGTATTTAAATGGCATGCAAATGCAAGCCGTGTCCAAAGCGCGTCCATGAAGCGCAATCCATTTTACTGTATAGAGCGCTATACAGCGCTCTATACAGTATCCTGGGTGCACTGGTACCTGTCACTTCAAATGACATTTGAAATGACAGGTACCAGGAAGTGGATACAGGAGAAGGGCTGGTGCAGTTTGTTTTGTTGTCTGTGCAAATGATTGCTTCACTGCCTGACCCCCTCACCCCCCGGGACAAGATCTTTAGAGGAGCCAGGATCGGGCAAACTTTCCCCCAGCCCCCGCTCACCTGCCCTGGCCACGTCCATGGGTGCCTGTCTCCCTTGAGGGCCCGCTGGCAGCTCCGGAGCAGCCCCAGTCCTCTCTCCCCTCCTCCCGAGTGGCTTCAGCAGCAGCCTGGGGCAGATCGGGCGCTCCCCATGCGAGGGCGGCTTCCAGCAGCCCCCGCCGGCAAAGGTGCATGAACGCACGCCTGCACGTGCATGAGCGCACGCCGTGACCTTGGACGTCCAGCCAGGCGCTCAGGTCATGGCGTGCGTTCATGCACCTTCGCCGGCGAGGGCTGCTGGAAGCCGCCTCGTATGGGGAGCGCCCGATCCGCCCCAGGCTGCTGAAGCCTCTCTCGCCACCGGCTGCCCCCGGGAGGAGGGGAGAGAGGACTGGGGCTGCACCGGAGCTGTCAGCGAGCCCGCACAGGAGACCGGCACCCATGGACACGACCAGGGCCAGGTGAGCAGGGGCTGGGGGAAAGTTTGCCCGATCCTGGCTCCTCTAAAGGTCTTGTCCCGGGGGTGAGGGGTTCAGGCAGTGAAGTAATCATTTGCATGCGCTCATGCACCTTTGCTGGCGGGGGCTGCTGGAAGCTGCTTCGCATGAGGAGCGCCCGATCCGCCCCGGGCTGCTGAATCCTCACAGGAAAGTTTGCCCGTGAAATTTCGTCTCTCTCTGCTGGGGCTTGCCTGATGCTCCACACTAACGCAGGGGTAAGGGTAGGCGGTAAGTTAGCAGGTTAAACACGCGGCAAAACTGCAGGTTAAAAAGGCGATAATCGGGGCGCACGTTACTGGATCGGAGGGAATAGCTAATCCAATCGTTTACATCTCATATACATGCAGTGGGCGGAAAGGGTTACCCGTTGATTTCAAGAAGCGGTAAGGATGGGTTAAAAGGGATAGTGAATCGCGGGTTGGACTTACGCGGCCAAATTGTGGGTACAAAGCAGGGTAACCGCGGCTGCGCTTTACTGTATCGGCCTGCCTGAGAGGGTAATCTGCTTAGCAATTTTAGAGGGCCTGGAAACTTTTCAGGCCTTCCTTAGCTGGGCATTCTGTTACCGGACCCCTCACTTGGGGAACAGTATCCTCTCATATTTCATCATCAGGGTTGCCAGTCGATAGACGTCCCTGGTGGCAAGTTCTGTTTGTGCGTGGGCGAGGGGGAAGCCAATTTGGAATGAGCCTGCCTCAGAAGAACCGGAAGTTCGTGCCCACAGAAAAAGCATACACTTGTGCGTTGCCAATATGTCAGTGCAAATGTGTGTGCATGTATGATTTCATTTCATACGCGCCCGTACTTGAGCAATTGACTGACGTGTGCATGCACGTTTTCAATACAACCTATGAGAATTGCATACCATGTGCATGTACCCATGCACAGATTATAAAATGTGTGCGTACATGCATGTGAGCCCATGTACATGCGAGTACAGGCTTGCGTGTCCTTTTTCGAAAGTTATTCTCCCTGTGCAGTAGCCCTCAAATATCAGAAAAATGTAATACAGTATATTTTTATTCTGAGCAAGAAACCCCCCCCCCCCCCCCCCCCCGATGGTCACAATATTATTCATCTATCACTCACCTTCTGAATCTGTCAGAAACAAGCTCATTTTATTTCTACTAATTTTTATAGAAACAGCTTTCCCACTTTAGTATATCTCAGTTAATTGTACTACAAGGTCATTAAATTAAGGTCAAATAAATGGGGTTGCTGTGATGAGTTGAAAAAAATTAGTCGATAAACAAGAAAACCTTAGGAAGCACAACTGCCAGGTCTGTAAATGTACCCCAAAATTCAAGGGAATAATTTGTTTCCAATTTTTATGTAAATCAGTCTTAATAAAGTTATGAACATTAGGCATCTTTCATGGCACCTCCTTCCTAAATTACTAAAATTTTTCATTGCATGAGGTCTTAAAAAGCCTGAACGAAAACAATCTGGACCACATTTCTTAAAATAATTCCATAATCCCATACTGATTTATAGCTTGTATGTCTGCAAAGTAAAAATATACACTGCTCAATGTTGTGGACGAAGATAACACAGCAGTAAACACAGCAAACGCGTTTTATTAATATGATCTAAGCATTTAATTGCCTCTCCTCTAGTTTAATCTTATCTTTACACATTGAGGCCCGGCATGCATTTCCGATACCCAAAGGACAGATTTCTATATTGTATTGTAAAGGAAGACATTATCACTAGGAGCCTGACAGGCCTGTTATGCTGGTTGCCAGCTGACTGGCCTCGAAAGTTTGTTATAATTATGAGAGGGGCAGGAATGAAATTAGTTTTTGGAAGGCATTGATAAATTCTGCGTTATGGCTGAGGACAAGAAAGGCTCTCTCTGTATTCAGTGCTGAAGGCCCATCAAACTGCAGTGTCAAGAATCCGTCAGACGCGGACAAAAATATTTCACTCTACACCTAAAATCTTGCAGGCTTGAACTTCAGCATCCGCTAAAACATTCTGTAACGCTGTTGTAGGGTGCTTCTCAGGTAATGGCTACTGTTTTTGTTTTCACCTCTGCTTCCCAAAAGGTGAGAAGTTAAAGCATTTTGGCTTTTGATTTGGAGGCTCAGGCTGTGAAACTAGGATGTCAAGTCTGCCTTCCCTGCGAGAAAGCATGAAGGTGTTTACTGGAGTCATTCTTGTAATTGAAATATTTGAATGAAAAAGTGGGGATAATTTTCACTTTTCAAATAAATCACTTTGTCAAAAAAAAACCCAACCCAAAACCACAACCCAAACTCATATTGACGTAAGAACTAAGTCCTGAGAAACAAATCCTGTTGTGCTGGGTACAATTTTATTCTGCTAGTGAAATTCTTTAAAAAGGTTAATTGTCCTCAACTCATATATTTTTTGACTACAGTGATGCAGTCTGGATAAGGTAATATAAAAAAAAAATCTAATCTTATTTCCTGTTTTAGTGCCTTTTATTGACAAAAGATAGGACTTAGGTATTGGGATGCTAACTCACAACTCAACACTCTCGGCTTGGTTCTTAAAGGGCTATGACAGCCCTAAAGATCCCCCCCAAAGTATGAGAGAGAACCCACCAACTCCCCTCCCCACTGCCTGTAGAGGCAGCCCTTGAATCATTAAAGTATTAAAAATAAATCTAGAAGCTGCACAAAGACACCCCACCTATCTCCCTCGAACCCCCTTTTAAAATGAACATTAGCCAGATCCACCCACCCCACAAACTCTTGATCCACCCTAGCCTCCCCTCTCTGAAATACATGGTGGACTAGTGGGGCCTGGAATGCTGCTTGCTGAGGCCAAAATGGTGCCAGCTGGCCACCATACTAGGGGATTACCTAGTATGATGGGCGGCTGGCATATTTTGGACTGTGTGAGTGCTGGCCTGGAGTCTAGGTGGTATTCAAGGCCCCCCTAGACCACTAGGTATGCCCAGGGATGGACTAGGATGGGTGGCTGCTACCGGGGGGGGGGGGGGCACTATTTGCATCCAAGGGGGTCTTTTTTGAAGAGGTGGGTTTGGGAAGGTGTTGGGGCATTGCCGCATGATTTCTAAGTTTATCTTTCATACTTTAATCACTTGAGGGATGATTCTGGAGGCAGAATATGTGTGTGTGTGTGTGTGTGTGTGGGGGGGGGGTCTTTCACAAATGGGGGGAATCTTTAGGGCTTTCATTGCCCTTTAAGAAGATTGTGGTCCCCGGTAAAGGGGGCTGCCATCATGCACATTTTCTGTCATTTCCCTGTGATATTTTTGCTTGATACTCTTTGCGTTTGAGCTGATTACTCTTTATACTCTTAATACTCTTTGCGTTTGAGCTGATGCTAGGCTTATTCTTATGTTTGGATGTTATGCCCTCTCGAGGTTCTCTTTAATCCTTATTATGTATTCCATGTTCAGTGTATTCATTCATTCAATTTGTTTGCTGTCATTCCAATTGTTGGTTCTCTGTAAACCGAAGCGATATGTACTAGTACATTTATTTATTTATTTTATTTATAGATTCTTTTATACCGCGGTACGTATAGATATACATCACCTCGGTTTACAGTGAAACAATAAATTAGCAACAGGCTTTACATATAACAGTTTAAACATTAAAACATTTAACAGCCACAGGCTTTACAGAAACATTGGGTTTCAAGGGAAAAAGGCCAACTTCATTAACTAAATGATCTTAATTGAATGATTCATTAACAACATGATCTTCGGTATATAAAAAAAACCTTTAAATAAAATATTTTTCCCCTGCAGTATTTTTCCATGGGGGAAAATACTGCACAGGTTCCAGTACTTCATTTTTGGCAGCTGAAGAGAGAAGGATGCAGTGGCTGCCAACAGACCCCATCCCGCTGGCAGCTGAAGAGAAGGATGTTGTGGTGATAGCATGTGTTTGTATGCGTGACTGCTAGTATGTGGGTGTGAGTGGATGACTATGGGTGGGTGGGTGACTGCTTATGTGGGTGTGTGGGTGAGAGCCCGTGTATGTGGAGGAGAGCCTGTGTGTGTGTGCATGAGAGGATAAAGTTTGTACAGTTCTCTATCCCCCAATCTCCAACAATCTAAGTGGCTGGAAATTGAAACATCGCAGGTATGAAGAGAGGGATATTTTTTAAATCTTTGTTAGTTTCTTTATTGGATGTTATTTGATATGTTTGCTGTTTTGAAATATTATATTGGTATTTTGGGACATTTTATAAACATTTTTTATGAGGTTTTAATTATTGGATGTTCTATTCATCAGTTTTTAAATATTAATTTTATTGTATGGTTTCATTTTTATGATTGATGTTTTATATTTCTTTATTTTGTTGTTTGTTGGTCTCTTATTTTGCCTTTGTTAAGATTTATCTGTGTTCTATATGTGTGATTGAGGTGAGGGATTCTGCTAGTTTATGGTTTCTAGGGGTCTAAAGCAGTCCATCTTGTTCTTTTTTCTATAGGAGGTATATTGGTCTTCTAGGGCCTGATGTAATATTTGTAGTGCTGCTCTTTCCTGGGTAGGGTTGTTGCTGTTGAGTCCTGGGAGTTAGTGTTGTGTTGAAATAGCAAATTTGTCTCTTGGGGTAAATTGTGTTCTTGGCAGGCTGTGATAGCTTTTATTGGAGCTATGTAAGTATGATCCAAAAATACTGTACGTGAGTTACTGAAACAATATAGGACCCATCTTTAGATGAGAATGTCTCTGATCTGACATATGAAGAAGGGACTTATGTTGTTTTAAAAACTTTTGTATAATAATTTTAGGTACATGTATTTTTTTTTATTTTACAGGTATTTTAGGCAGCCTGGCTTGTTTTGCTTTCTAAATAGGAGGTATATTGGTGTTTTAGAGCCTCCTGTAATATTTGCAGTGTTGCCTTTTCATAGGTAAGGTTGTAGTTTGAGTGCTGACAGTGCTGTTTTTGGTATAGGAAGTTTACTATATTGCAGTTGTTTGTTCATGACTTTCTGAGGGTCATGAACAAACAATGTTACAAAAGGCTTAATGCCATAGGGGATTCATGTGTCTTTTGAATATAGGGGAGAGGGGATAAGGGTGTGAGACTGCTATAGATTGAGGGGAGGGAAGGGAGAACAGACGGACAGTACATATGAGAGGGGAAAGGGGACTGAGGGGGCCAGACTGAATCCCCTGCTATAAATGTCACTGCACACCACTGGATATGACAGTATATAAACAGCTTGTAAATAAATAAATAAATGTATAATAACAGCATTAAACCTGGAGGCAAGTTTTTTTTTATAAACTGTGCTCGTACTCCGTTACTAAAAATAATTCTCTTTGATTTGTTGTAAAAGGTTCAGAATGGTACGATTTTGCCTAGATATCGATATTTATGCTGTGTACTAATCAGAAAGGCACTGATTCTTGCTGCCCATTCGGACAATGGTATGGTGTCAGCCCTTCTACTTCCTCAGCCTGGTCAACAAAATGGAGACAAAATGTAGAGATGTACAGTCTGAACATTATTTCATGTATTTGCTTTTTTTTCCATTTCCATTCCATTTTTTTGTTTTATTTCATTTTTTAATTTAGCATGTATCAAAACAAAATAAAATTTCATTCTTTTTTTCTCTCATTTTGAAAATTACCTGAAACAAAACAAATAATGTTGATGTTTCTGTACCATTTCAAAACAAAAGCATATCCCTAGTAAAATGCTGGTATTTAACAGTAGAGCTTTTTTTTCTGGAGAAAAAAGGTGCTGGTATACACAAGCAAAATGCATGTTTTTTGGGGTTTTTTTTTGAGGGACTACAAGGCAAATCAAGAAGATGGAGGAAAAAAGTGCTACTACTCAGTACCAGCACATATCTCCTGAAAAAAAGTCCCGGTTAACAAGCATGATTGTAGGATGAAAGTATGTAGCCATACCCAGGGGCGGATTCCCACTGACAACCGGCCCGGGGATTCACAGCCCAGGCCGGCCCAGGAGATACCATGTGGTCTGCTGAGCGCGGCTCTGTCACAGCCGCATTAGGCAGACCATGTGACTAGAGCGACCGGCCCACCGAGGGATGCCCAATCCCCGATAGGGCAATCTGCCCCTGGCCATACCATCTCAACACAGATGGGCCATATTACAGGGTTTTTCCCATTTTGTTTCTAGCGTAAATCTGTCCCTTATATTGATGTGGTGGGTAGTTAGTATGATAGGAGGATGTGGTGGTGGGTTATGATGAATGTGTAGGATTCGGTGACTTTGGTGACTTTTAGTTATTATAAACCACTTAGTAAATATTTATTTTACGTGGTAGATTAAGTCTTGTTAAACATAATTAAAGTACATTTTTAGTTACTTATTTCTGATGTTTTTTCTTTATATCTAATTTTGTAAACTGTTTTGGTCAAACTTCGTTTGTAAAGACGGTATAAAAATATTTTTAAATAAATAAAATACATATTGATGTGGTACCAGTATGGCCAGAAACAGCAGCACCTTAGTGATAGAAAACTACTGCATTAGCTTATTGTTGCCTTGGCTGAATGAGGTGAAGGACTGAGATGGAACTGGTGCCTTCCACGTTATTGGGGCAAGGCAACAAGGGAAAAGAAGTCTGCTAGAGTAAGACTAAACTAAACTCTGCAAAGAGAACAATTTGAACATAAGATCATCCATACTGGGTCATACCAAGGGTCCATCGAGCCCAGTGCCCTGTTTCCAACCATGGCCAATTAGTCACAAGTACCTGGCAAGATTCCAAACAGCAAATAGAGTAGATCCCATGTTGCTATTGTGCAAAGAGTAGTGGCTATTCCATAAGAAATAAGAACATAAGAAATTGCCAATCTGGGTCAGACCAAGGGTCCATCAATCCCAGCATCCTGTTTCCCTAAGTTTATTCCCTAAGTTTACATGTTCAATAACAGTTTATGGACTTCTCTAGAAATTTGTCTAAATTTTCTTTAAACCCAGCTATGCTAACTGCTTTAACTACATCCTCTGGCAGTGAATTCCAGAGCTTAATTGTGAATTGAGTGAAAAAGAATTTTCTCTGATATGTTTTGAATGTGCTACTTACCAACTTCATGGCATGTCCCCTAAACTTTGTATTTTATGAAAGAATAAATAACCAATTTACATTTAGCCTTCAAGAGTGGAAGTCATGTTAATCTTTAGCAACAGAAAGGTTACAGAGGCTGATAGCAGTTTTAAACTAATAGATTTATTGAGGCATACGCTTTCAAGTACAAGAATCTACTTTATCAGATGTCAGTTTGTGCCTCAATAAATCTGTTAGTCTATAAATTGTCACCAGTCTCTGTTAAAGTAAAACAATCTGAAGTTCATTTAAGAGAACTTGACATGGGAAAGGATCCACAAGTGAGAACAGCCAAGTGGGAGAAGCATACAGCTAGAAAGCACAGAGACAGAAAAGGCATTGGAAGATGAGAATTTCAGACAACTATATCGTTTGACAGATTGGAGGAAGTGAAGTGGCTAGAACAGTGGGCTACAAACCAGGAAAGTCAGTGTTCAAATCACACTGCTACTCTTTGTCACCTTGGGCAAGTAAATTTTCTAGGGGTGCGCATTTGTTTCCTACGTATTGGTAATCCGCAACGTAGAGGGACATATTCATTGTATTCATGGGGAAGCGGAACGTATTGCAATTCCCCATGAATACAATGAATCTTCGCTGAATTATTCAGCCATCTAAAGGAGCGAATTTAAACAACCCTCCCACCCTCCTGACCCCCCCAAGACTTACCAAAACTCCCTGGTCCGGGAGCCATCTCCTGCACTCATGCCCTTGGCTGCCGGTATTCAAAATGGCGCCAATAGCCTTTGACCTTACTATGTCACAGGGGCTACCGGTGCCATTGGTCAGCCCCTGTCACATGGTAGGAGCAATGGATGGCCGGCACCATCTTGTGCTCCTACCGGGGCCATTGGTCGGCCCCTGTGACAGTGAGGGCAAAGGCTATCGGCGCCATTTTGAATACTGGCAGCTGATGGCCCGAGTGCAGGAGGTCACTCCCGGACCCCCACTGGACCACCATGAAGAAAGCTTTGTGAAGAGCCAAGTGATTCAAGAAACAGACAGGTAGAACATTTCTCATTTCCTGCTATCCCATCTCAATGTACTTCAAGAAGTGAACCGTATTTTACCACTGGCATCTCCTATGGAAGCATGGCAGTTTGTTCTAAGCTTTTTCATTTTATTGAGCAGAGCTTGCTAAAGACTAAAAAGAGGGAAAGTTCAATATCTCTAGAGGTGAATCATCTTAAAATACTCTGGCTAAGCTCTGGTTTATTCACTGAAAAAGATATTTATCTGCTTCCATATCTTTGATAAAATGCATTAGAAAAGTCCTTTATGACTTGGTAAATATATCTGAAAAGGAAGAACTTAGGATTGTCTCATTTTATATTTATAACAAGTTGCATGAGAGTTATATAGTAACATAGTAGATGATGGCAGGTAAGTATTAACTGGCCCATCCAGTCTGTCAAGTTGTCTTCTTTCTGATTCTTAGGGCATTATGGCTAGTCTCTCTCTCTCTCTGTAAACATGGTCCCCCAGCACAATTTGTGGTAACTTAGTGCTTCACATAGGTATTAGCATAAACTGCCTATAACCACACCCCTTTTTCTATCCCATGCAATATTTATTGCATTTTGATAAATCCAGGCCTTAGAGTGTAAGCCCTGTGGGGACAGGACAACACTTCCAATAGTTATGTGTAATCTACTCTGAAGTGCCAGAAAAGGCAGCATATAAATAAACAAATATCATCCCAGTTCAGAATGGTGCTGAGCTTAGATCCCTTTAAGGTATGCTGCCAGGCACCAGAGCTATCACACTCTCGCCATTTTGACACACATAAAGGTGAATTTTCAAAATGATACGTGTGGTAAAACTGGGACATATATGTGCATCTAGCACATGCAAGTGTCCACTCAGTTTTATAAACACGCTACACATGCTTCACAAGTGCTGAAGTGTGAATGTCTTGCGTGGGGGTGGGGGATGGGGAGGGACAAAATGTGGGCAGGGCACGGGGATTCCAGGGTGGGGCCATGAGGTAATGCATATATGTACATATGCACACAGGGGTGCATCCGGGTCCATTTCAGCGCAACTTTATTTCTGCTATAGCTGAGGTGTAAGTCAGTATAAAACTATTTCTAACCACGTATGAAGTGACTGAGGGTCTGGGTTAATTGGGGGGAGTGCAGGCTAAAGAACCAGGGGATCTTGAGGACCAAGCTGTAGAATGGGAAGCTGGTGGATGCGCTGGTGAAACTGGTCATGACCTGGACATGTGCATGCTATAAAATTCCCTCACTTGCGTGTCTCAAAGCCGATATTTCCCTGCAGTACATGTACACACATAAAATTAGGGGCACACATACGCGCACCTGGCCTATTTTATAACATGTGCGTGTACTTGGCATGCATGTTATAAAATTGCAGTGCATCAGTCACATGTCCATATCCACATGTATAGGGGGTGCCTGCATGCTCGTTTTAAACTTGCTGGCTGAGGGATTAGGATGTGGGCTAGAGGTACAGTTGTAGGAATAGCAAGGCACATTCTTGTTCACTGCTTTTACTACTACATCTAACCTGCCCGTGGGGTGAAGGAAGATGCAGTAGTGAAATGGACGGATGTAGGGAATCAAGAGAGGTGAGAAGGAAGGAAAAGAAGGGATGCAAAAGACAGAGATGGGGACAGTTTTATTTGAACAATGTTTATTTGCCAAAATTTTGTCAGAAAAGGGGATTGTTTTAACATGTTTTTTAAATTAGTTTATTAAATAATTATTATTGCCTACATTTGATGGTCTCTACTTCCAACCCTCTAAATAAGAAAGAGTTTTCAAGATTCATTTTTCTGAGTTTTGTGTCCAACAGTTTTTCATACAAGTTCTTTGAACATTGTCTCTGAAAATATTTGCAACTATGTCTTCTAGCAATGGTATTTTTAATGCATATGCTCTTAAAAGCTTTAGGGAAAGATAAACTAATTATAGCATTTATTTGCCTGATGAATGTTAATTACATTTAGTGCCATGTGCTTATAATTATTGAAAATATGCTTAACATATTTTAATTTGAAAGTATCAAAACATTTTCTCTTTCCATTTATTCTCCTTTTAAACCCACTCTCATTCAGTATATACTCTCTGCAAATCCAAAGACCTAGCAGAAAATGTAAAATCTTTTATCAGATACTACCATAATAAATTAATCAAGGCACAGCTATAGCTGTTCTTGGGCTTGATTCAATTATTATTACATTATCGAAATGAACCTGGAAATGCCTCTTCACCAGGGAATGCAAAAGAAAAAAAAAAGAACCTAATAAAGAAATCATGAAGAAAGCTTTGTGAAGAGCCAAGTGATTCAAGAAACAGACAGGTAGAACCTTTCTCATTTCCTGCTATCCCATTTCAATGTACTTCAAGAAGTGAACCGTATTTTACCACTGGCATCTCCTATGGAAGCATGGCAGTTTGTTCTAATCTTTTTCATTTTATTGAGCAGAGCTTGCTAAAGACTAAAAAGAGGGAAAGTTCAATATCTCTAGAGGTGAATCATCTTAAAATACTCTGGCTAAGCTCTGGTTTATTCACTGAAAAAGATATTTATCTGCTTCCATATCTTTGATAAAATGCATTAGAAAAGTTCTTTATGACTTGGTAAATATATCTGAAAAGGAAGAACTTAGGATTGTCTCATTTTACATTTATAACAAGTTGCATGAGAGTTATATAGCAACATAGTAGATGATGGCAGGTAAGTATTAACTGGCCCACCCAGTCTGTCAAGTTGTCTTCTTTCTGATTTTCTAACACTTTGAGTAAATGAGCATAAAAATTCCCATACTTAAACCAACTCCAGCTCCTTCCTCGCCTATTTCTTTTATACAGCCTTTGAAACCTCTATATCTGCCCCAAACTATATTTATATTATGTTATAGTTCTCTCCTTAACCACCTCTATTGGCTCAGGTCTTTTACATTCTGGTTATTGTGGAAGACTGCATTGAGTCTGAGATGGATTTTCTCCCAAGTCCTCTCATTCCAATATAAGCCCACTCTCCTGGACTTCTGCCCATTGGTTATTCTGAACCATCATGACCTCTTGAATCAGATGGTCAACTGCCCCCTTGGCTAGAAGTTGGACTTCCTAAGCAGGGCTCCCCCTTCCAGACATGGTGCAAGCACTGGGAGCAAGCCCTTTATACTTGCATTCGTACATGTTTTTACAAGTATAAAGAGGCAGGATTTACACGATAATTACATGTGTACATTTTTAAAATCAATAGCAAATGTATGTGTATGTTATATTCACATAAACTGGTGTAAAATACATGCATATAGCCACTGTAATTTAGTGGTATAGGCATACTTTTTCTATGAGGGAGTATTCAGAGTTGGGATAGCATCAGCATCATTTCATCAGGAATTTTCAGAGCCAATGCTGGTGTTTATCCCTATAGCTTGCAATACGGGTAAAACCTGGATCAGCTCTGCCTGTCCCTAATGACATGGAGCCTGCAGCTATCCCACCTCCAAAAGTTATATCATGGATGCTAGGAAAACAAGTCATGTGTGGATAATGATCTCATCAGAAGCCTGGATGTTTTATATTTTGGCCTTGGCTTTTATTCATTAAACCTGTTGTTTTGGTTTTTTTTTTTGCTCTGTTAGGAATAGAACCTTAATTTAGCTACAAATTATGCACCCTATGTATTACTATATATCAGGCAAATTATTTATACTGGGTATTTGTACCTGCTTCTCCTACCCTACAAATTATTTGTGGTGTAATTATTGTTTGGATGGGAACAGGAGATAGCTCAGCTCTGAAAGCTTCTAGTGTGAATGTCCTTACAGATTATATGAGGTGGAGGTGGATGAGGGAGCAAGGGCATGGAAAAAGCAAGGAGTCCCTGATAGCTGTCAGCTGGGAGATTTTGTATAATCGCTCTCAAATAGGATCTAATTCAACATGTCTTGTAGATCACAGGCCAATCCAGTCTTCTTGCAGGCAGATCTCCATTGAAAGATGGGTGTTTCAGTGATAGAACTGCGGGCACTTCAATAAAGGGGTTTGTAGATGGAAGCTGGGACATCAATATTCAAAGCTATTTACACAGATAACTCACAAGTTATGAATCTAAATTGCAAGTTTTTGAATAGTAATGACTTATCCAGCTAAAATCTAGCTGGATAAGTGGCTCATCTAGTTAAAATGTATCAGGATTAAAAAAAAAAAAAAAAAAAAGAGGCATTCTGGGGGTGTTTTGGGGAGAACTAAGGATATCTGGCGAACTTAGATGAATTGTATAGCCGGATAGCTAGCTACTTAACCAGATATCTTCAAAAGATATCCAGTTAAGTGTCACTCCCTTGCAACAAAAACAACCCCCCCCCCCCCTTAATCACTGGTCTCCTGGCCCCATTCCTATCGCACCTCTACAAATGAAAACTCCTTGCTGGATAGGAACCCTCCAACCCCTCCAAATTTAAAAATAAATCATCTGTGCTGGTCCTCCAGCCCTCCCTCCTTACTCCCTATTAAATATTTTTTTTAAAAATTGCCACCCCTCACCATCCTTCCACACCACCACCCATTTTTAAATGGACCCATTTTTAAACTCAGGATTGGAGTACACTGTGAGCCTGAGTGCTTCCAGCGTTACTCTGATAATAGTGTTGGAAGCATACGCTATCCACATAACTGTTCACTATCCACCTTATTGAATATTACCCCCTGGGAGCCTTGTGGGGGTAAACTGGGCCCTATCAGAGAGAATGGACAGTGTGAGCATGGATAAAGTTAGGCTTGGTGCTATAGATAAATCATTCACCTGCATTACTCCAGGTAGGCCTTCATCTCTGCGGGGTAACAAAGATAGATTTGATTTTCCTTTACATTTTTCAGCTTTTGAGATTATAGAGGTGATTTAATAGACCTTGTAGCTGCAGCTAGCTTCAGGTGAATGGAGCCCCAACAAGCACATCTGTATGACACCTCTTCTTTCCTGGAAGTTGTGCTGTAGTTGAAAGGCCCACTTAATACATGCGCCTTGTCTTCCCATGCTCTGCTTTTTTTTTTAAGGAGGAAGCATATATTAAGGTGTCCTCTATAGCAGGGCTTCTCAAACTGTCCTGGGGACCCCACAGCCAGTCAGGTTTTCAGGATATCCACAATGAATATGCATGAGATAAATTTGCGCCGGCCATCCAGTACTCCTACCATGTGACGGGCCGGCCAATGGCACGGATACCCTGTCACATGGTAAGGGCAAAGGGGCATCGGCGCCATTTTTTTTTAGTGCAGCTGATGCCTGGTAACGGGAAATCGCTCCCCGAGGCCCCCCTGGACCACCAGGTAATTTTAAAAGGTTTTGGAGGGGTCGGGAGGGTGGGGGAGGCTAAGGGGGGTCGATTTAAAGGGTCGGGTGGGTTTTTTTTTTAGTGGCAAGGGCCTCCCTAAAAAAAAAATTAGCGCTGTGAATTGGAATCGGAAACGATTCCAATTCACATATCTTATCGATCAGATTTTCCCCCTCCCCCAGCTGAACCTGATCGTTAAGACGATCTGGCACACGATTCACATCTCTAATACTTATGACCTTACTCTAAATTTGTCCCTATTTTTCTAACCCTTTTATGAAGCTATCAGTATATAAAATTAGCAACACATGCATATAGGTCATACCATTAATGTATTACAAATTAATTTCAGCACTCATATATACCTATTGCATCTTGTCCTACTACAAACCTACAATGGCTTCCCTTTCCCCTTACCCATAACCCATCCCAAATTTCCCCCTTGTCCCCTACCCTCTAAAGGTCCCAAATGCCCAAACCTCCAAACCCTTCCCTAATACACCCTACCTTATCTCCAAGTCCCAATTGCCCCTCCAATTGTTCCATACGCCTTATCCTCACCCCAATTGCCCCCTATTGCCCCTAACACCACCTTTCCCCACCCTAACACCTCAAATTCCTCCAACTGCTGCAACCTTCTGTACTCCCAACTCAAGCCCCTCCCCGAATTGCCCCATTCCTCATTGGCCCATTTGCCACTATTCAGCCTTCCGAAGCTGACCTCTACAAATTCAGGATCTTGTTTTCACAATTCATCAGCTCCTCCTGAACACCTGTTCTCTAGTCTCCTTTCTACCTTGATGAATCAAGTCTTTTGCTTATCCTGTATTTTCATTTCAAACTGACAATTCCATTTATTTTCTTTGTGGAAATAAATGTCAACAAATAAGTTGCAGGTGATACCTTAATACATTTGTGACTAGCTTTTGAGAGCTATGATCCCTTCATTAGCTCAGTGCAAAAAACTGTTTCCCTTGCAATTGCATAAAAAGGAAGGGTTAAAGAGTATGTTCTTTTATACACACAAAAACAAGGTAGAGTTGTTTCCTCAAGTGAAATCTGAACTCCCCGAACGCAAAATGACCCATGCCTGTTACACGTTTGTATCACTGCTAATGTCTTTCTGTATTGGTTTGCTCCATTCCCATAGACAGCATCTGATCCAGAGATCTTTCAAACTTTTATGGCAGAACCAATATGACAGTTCTATTAATGTCTATAGTATTACTCAACCGTTGTTTCAATTATAGATGAAAAGAGAAAATTGTAGGACCTGAGAGGTGAAGCAAATTCCCACGTAGACACATTATTTATTTTATGCAATGTTCTTTATCCTTTGATTCTGTTCCTACTGCTACTTCAGCTGAGAAAGTAATTATAGACAATAACAAAACGCCTATAAACACTTCCTAAGACAACTTCTGTAATAAACGAGCCTTTAGGAGGCAAAGTGATTTGCAGTAATTTTCATCTTCTGGGTCCTAAAGACTTTCCTGATAAAATAACAGCCCTTACACAAGTGTTTATACAATTTTGCAGATCATCTGAGAACTGGACCATGAGGATATCATAAAATACAGACTTTGACTATTAAAGCTGATACACTGTTTGCCAGCAATTAATGTCCGTGAGTTACCAGCTCTTTGGCAATATCTTGCTAGTTGAATAAATTAATGTGTATTAGATATTATGTTATGGCTAGACTGATGGCTAAGTGGCAGTGTGGTACAGGATTCCTGGTGCATGGCCCCTGACCAAGGATTGTCACTGCAGTGACTGGGCTAAGTGAGTTGGGAGGGAATATAAAATACTAATAGAGGAAAATCCCTGGGTAGCTCCAAATGAAGATTCATGGTGTCAAATCCTAGCTCCAGGTCTGATTGAACTGGAAGCCCCAAGAAGCAGGTAGAAACTGCCACTGCCCCATTCCCCACCCCTCACCAAAAATAAAACCATTGTAATAATAACTCTGACAAATTACTCTTTCTTCTATAATATTTCTACAATTTAACCTACTAAAACTAAAAATTCTCAATGTTAGAATCATAAGTATAAAATAACATTGTTAAGTTAAAGAACATTAAATCCTTCTCATTGTTATACAGCAAGAATTCAATTATCTGTGAGAAAACATTTATACTTTTTCAGTCATTAGATTTTTAGTTATATATGTAATTACTGTTGAGACATTTCCCCTTCCATAAGACAAAACATATAGGGGTAGATCTTAAAAAAATACGCGATCGCATACTTTTGTTCTCGCACCAGGCGTGAACAAAAGTACGCTGGATTTTATAAGATCCACGCGTATCTTATAAAATCCGGGGTCGGCGCGCACAAGGGGGTGCACATTTGTGCAACCTGCGCGCGCCGAGCCCAGCGCGTGCTGCCTGTTCCCTCCGAGGCCGCTCCGATTTCGGAGTGGCCTCGGAGGGAACTTTCCTTCGCCCTCCCCTCACCTTCCCCTCCCTTCCCCTACCTAACCCACCCCCCCCGGCCCTATCTAAACCCCCCCTACCTTTGTCGGCAAAGTTACGCCTGCTTTCAGCAGGCGTAACTTTGCGCACGCCGGCCGGCAGCCCCGCTCCGTGTTTTGGTCCCGAGGGCTGGTCCGGAGGCCTCGACCACGCCCCTGAGCCGGTGCCATGCCCTCGGGCCCGCCCCCGAAATGCCGTGGCACGCCCCTCCACGCCCCTTTTCCAAAGCCCCGGGACTTACACGCGTCCCGGGGCTTTACGCGCGCCGGCGGCCTATGCAAAATAGGCACGCCGGCGCGCGCAGGCCTTTTAAAATCCGCCCCATAGTGAGCTATTTGTTTATTTTTGTCTTTGCACCTTGGACGCTATTATAAGTTATTGGCACTTTAAGGCGTGAGATGATTGAAATTACACGAGTCATTGCAATCATTCAGCATATACAATTGCCAGATGTAACTTTTTGCAATAATATATCTGATAACACCTATTACATGTTTTGTTTCTTTATTTGTTTCGGTATTTGTTTATTTATTTATTTATTTACGTATTAATCCTTCAATAATTTCTTTCTTTTCGTTATTTGGATGAAGATTTATATATATATTTCACCTCTTTTTTTTTTTTAATCAGATTAGTCCTTCCACGTCAAACACAACACCAAGCAATTCAATACCAATCAGTTGGTAACTGAATTTCAACTCATTTACCTATAAGCTCCCTGTAAAGTTCAGTGACTTTCATAATGTAGATGTAGTTGCTCCTGCAGCGCCCTCCTCCTAGGCCTCCCCAAATCTACCACCAAGCCACTGCAGATGATACAGAACGCCGCAGCGAGATTGCTGACCAACACTAATCGTGGAGAACACATCTCACCCATCCTCAGAAACCTACATTGGTTACCAGTGAATTTCAGAATCCTGCACAAATCAATCACCTTAATACACAAATCCATCCACAATCAACTTCATCTCGAACTCGAAATCCCCTTCAAACTACATTCCTCCAACAGATCAACCAGAGAAATTCACAAAGGAACCCTGCAATTTCCCCCAACTAAAGCCACATGCCTCACCTCGACCAAAGACCGAGCTTTCTCGATAGCAGGCCCATCTATCTGGAATAACATCCCCTCAGACCTCAGATTGGAACCCTGCCTCTTAACATTTAGGAAAAAATTCAAGACATGGCTCTTCCGCCAAGCCTTCTCTGACCCCCCAGATACATACTAATTTGCCCTTATTCTATGCCTGAACTATGCCTGAACGATGGACTTATTCTCTGCCTGAACGATGGTCCCTGGTACTTCTAAGCACATTATGCTTTAACCTGTCTTCTCTATTGTATTATATTTATAATTACTGCCTGCTTTACCTTTCTTTCCAGCTGATTAAGCCTCCAAGTTCTTACTCCTTGTTGAATGTAACTTTGCTTCTTCCACTTCATTTGTTTATTTATTTACTTTAGTTGTCGCTATAGTTTTTTACCCTGTTCGATGTAAACCGATCTGATATGGTTTTTACTATGAAAGTCGGTATAGAAAAGTGTTAAATAAATAAATAAAATTTTAAACCAGATGGCTGCATGGCAAACCTACTCTACGCACACACTGGGGCAGAGTTTCAAAGGGTTACGCGCGTAACCCCCGAAAAGCTGCCCCTGTGCGCATAGGCTCAGCGGCGTGCGCAAGCCCCGGGATGCTCGTATGTCCCAGGGCCTTGAAAAAGGGGCAGGAAGGGGGCAGGTCCGGGGGCATGGCGGGGGTCTGGGGGCGGGACCAAGGCCTCCTTCGTTGCAGTCATGCCGGGGAATGGTGCGCCAGCAGCCGGCCGGTGCGCACAAGTTACGCCTGCCCAGAGGCAGGCGTAACTTCTGCAACAAAGGTCGGGGTGGGTTAGGTAGGGGAAGGGAGGGGAAGGTGGGAGGTGGTGGAGGGAACTGGGAAAACCATCGAGGCTCCCTTAGGGCTCAGCGCGCGCAAGGTGCACAAGCGTGCACCCCCTTGCACGTGCTGACCCTGGATTTTATAACATGCGCGTGCCAGGTTGCGTGAACAAATCTACACCCGCGTGTATCTTTTAAGATCTGGCCCACTATTATTAACAAGTTAATATAAATTTCTACATTAAAAATCACATTTTGGAAATTATTGCATAGGAGCCTTCTGTTCTTCTTTCAGGCTGTATAACAAAGATAGGCTCTATAAAGTGATTGAGCCCATTCTTCATGATACACAGGGACCTTCATTTTCAATTTTTATTTTATTTTTTCCCAGGAATTTAGCAGCATTTATTATAACAAACAAAAATCATAGAAAATCAATGGAATAATATGTCTCAAATTGAAAACAAAGGTCCCTAATGATAAATTACTAATTCACCCAAAATTGGGTCTGAAAATCTTTACCACCGAAAAAAAAATTGTTTTTGGTGAATTAAACATTTATCTACTGTGTTTAGAAATACTGGCTAGGAAGACTACAGTTCTCTCAAATGTGCTGCATAAGCGAAATTCACGTGAGGTTTTAGGATGGCCCAAAGTATGTAATATAATCTTGCCCTCATATTAATCTATCTGCCCTTCATTATCCATTTTTGGACATAAACGTTTTTCCCCAATGAACTATGCACCTGTAGAATAGTGGAGGAGGAAGCACAATCAATTTGAAGGCAATTATGCACAAACTTTCACCAGTTTTCAAAGTACATGAATGCTTTCTGTTTGAAAATTATCTCAACAAAACTACTCGCACAGCATTTCAAGTGCAAATTTGTGTGCAGATTCTTTTTTCAGGCAAGTTTGCCCACATACTTTTGAAAATGCAAACATATGTGCATAAGCGCAAACTCCCTTCTCAACCCTACCCCCGATAACACCTGTGCTCATCATGGTTAACCTTGTGAACTTGCATGCATTCAAGCTATAAGCATGTAAGTTTACCTTCGTATCAGGTGGACAATTTTATAATGGAATATTTCTGTTGTTAAAGCGCTGTTTTAGCTACGAAATAGCTTTGAAAATTGATCTTGCTTGTGTGTTCAGATGGTGTCCACATGTTGTCAAAAGGACATATCCAGAAAATGTATTTATTTATGTATTTAAAAGATTTATATTCTATTCATATTCATAGTGCAAGACGGAACACACAAAAATAAATACAACCTACAAAAAAAATCATAGCATAAAAAAACATGCTGAAAGCAAAGAACACTAAAATCACATAACTGTCCCAGCCCAGCTTAGGGACACAAATTTCCATTTTTAGGTGGGAAGCAGCCTTTACAAATTTTAATGCAACTTAGTACATTGGCCTCCTAGACATAAATATGCATTTATTAGAAAACCTAATGCTTATTTTAATTATTTATTTTAATATCCTAGTATTATATTATAACCTTGGAAGGAAGTATACATTAAAACATTGAAAGAATACATGGTACTTCATATGCTATTTCATTTTGTTCATTCCTTGTATAATTTTGTATGCATTCAAATGAAGGATGAATAAAAAATGGAATGATATAGTATGATTCTTCAAAGAAAATGTCATAGGCCTGGATTATCAAAATGCACTAAATACTGCATGTGATAGAAAAAGGGGTGTGTTGTATGGTAATAGGCAGTTTATTGTAATTTGTGCTAATACCTATGCAAATTGTGATAACTTTTTCACACTTTGCGATAAGTGTTAGACATGTGGTATTTTATTTCCTACATATAACCACTGGAGGGGGAGAGAGAGAGAGAGAGAGACTAGCCATAATGCCCCAACACTAGATAGGTATTTATATCACTATGGGAGGCCCACCTAGTAACTCGAGGTGAGGTTTAGGTATTAGTGTAGGTGTTAGGAGCCACGTTGACATTCAAAGTGAGATGTACGAACAGAACAGTGCTCTCTTGTGAGGAAACTCACTCAAAGATGAGATTTGTGCAATGTTCTCTCAACCTAGCTTGATGGACTCTCTTCACAAGAGAGCACTGTTCTCTCTCTCTCTCTCCCTCTCTGGGCCTGGATAGCTTGGCTGGTAAATGGTAAACCCAGCCCATTCTCACCCCTAACTCCTCCTCTTTTTCGGATTTGCATCACACCATACGATATGGTGCTATCGCATGCGTTAACGGCGCTTTTCTCATGTGATAAGCCCTTAACGCATTTCATTTCATTTAATAAAATTTATTAATCACCTAACACTGAAAGGTTTAGGCGATATACATAATAAACATACATAATAAAAATGTAACTGCCAACATACAGCATACATATTTTAGTTTCACCTTATAGCATTTTATTTATTTATTTATTTAGCATTTTTATATACCGACTTTCCAATAACAGAATTACTGATCAATTCGGTTTACATTTTAACAGAACAATAACATTGACAAGTAAATGTCTTACAAAGAACAGGTCGATATAACTTGGATAAGTAAATATGGGGTTAACCAGTAAAGATACATTGCCTAATATAGGTATAAGTAAAAGATACAGTGCCTAATGTAGGTTAAATAAACAGTTGCTAATTATAAGACTAGGTTATGTCTTCGACTGCCATAGATTAAGTGAGTTCTATAGATGATCTAAATAGCTCTCAGGTGGGTAATCATTGGCCGAGATGTTCCACAGGAAGCTGTTATGGGAAAGCTTGGTTGAACAACCAAGTCTTGAGTCTTTTTTTAAATGTAGAGGAGCATTGCACTGCTCTGAGTTCTGGTGGGAGAGAGTTCCAGATTTTGGGGCCCGCTGTAGAGAAGGCTCTTTTGCTTAATGCTGACTTCATCGGTAGTGTATGTAGGTTGTTTTTATAGGCTTGTCTTACTGGTCTGGAGGAGGTGTGGAATCGGAGAGGGATTTTGAGCTCGAGTGGTGCCAAGTTGTGTAGAGCCTTGTGGGTTATTGAGAGCACTTTGAATAGTATTCTGAATTTCACAGGTAGCCAGTGTAGGGTTTTCAAAATAGGTGATATGTGGTCTCTTTTATTGGACTTGGTTAAGATCCTTGCTGCTGCGTTTTGCAGCATCTGTAGGGGTTTTATGGCGTTAGCGGGGAGGCCTAGTAGAAGCGAGTTGCAATAATCTATTTTCGTGAGAATGATAGCTTGTAGCACTAAACGGAAATCTTGGAAATGGAGGAGAGGTCTCAACCTTTTCAAAACTTGTAATTTGAAGAATCCATCCTTTACGATATTATTTATGAGAGATCTGTAATTCATTTGATTATCAAGGATAACCCCTAGATTTCTGATAAATGACCCTAATAGTTTGTTATGAAAATGATGTTAGAATGATCCATCATTAAAATAAGGAAAAATGACTCATTTTTAGCTAAACTTGGAGAAGTGGCCAGCCAAGGAAGATAACTTTTAAAAAGGCGCGTGGGCGCATATGTGAACGTGTTCATTGGCATGCACCCAGGGATGCAGCCATTTTATAATGTATGTACATATACGCGCGCATGCATGTTATAAAATAGCTTGACTGTGCGCACAATTTTAAGTGGATGCGTGCCCATGTGTGCAAATGTCGCTTCTACGCATAAGTACCCTACTAGTATTCTACGCTGCTGATCACTGTTGCTTACTCTTACAAGCTGTAATTGGCCCTTCTCCCCATTCTTTGTACTGACTACTTGTTATAGTTATCTGTTTATTTGTTGAATTGTTTAGTTGTTTACTGATTTCGGGACCATTCCATAACTTAACTAGAATAGTCTCCCTTATCCCAGTTTTGTATTCCTTGTTCCTTGTACCGCCTTCGAGTGAAGTTCTTTTGCTTTTTTCAGTGTTTCACTGTAAACCGATGTGATTTGTATGTTCATACAGGAACACCAGTATATAAAAATTAAAAATAAATAAATATGTAGGGGGATTTTAAGACACGTGCGCTGGCGCCTTTACCAGTTTTCCCAGTTCATTTCCAGTTCACCCAGGTCAGGAATAGGACTTCCAAACCCCCCTAGTTTAATAGCCTCTGTTCTCCCCTGTTACCTCTGACCCTTAAAGCCCTGCCGATCTGTCTGTTTATTTTATAATTTCAATGTCCTCCCTACCAGAAGTAAAGTTACACAGCAGGCGACCCTGGCGTGTGCCTGGGCATGTAAGTATGTAGGTGTTAATTTCAATGTGAAATCCAGGAACGCCCATTCCCCGCCAAGACCATGCCCATGCCCCGCCCCTTTTTAAAACTTTTCTTTTGTGCGCATAGTGGCAAGTTCGTGCATACTCGGGCAGCTTTTAAAATCTGCTCGGCACGTGCCAGACTGACTTGTGCTTGTTCCTCCCTGTTTTGTCTAACCTTTTAAGTCATCAGAATTTGCTTTATTTATCCCTGCCACAGGTCTATTGTGCAGCAATAATTATTTACATAATCAGTGGATTAAGGAAACCTTCCAGCACATTGCAGAAATTGAATTACCTTTCAAATGATGTATACAAGATTGCCTTTAGAAAGACACCGTGCAATGCTAGATCTCACATTATACAGAGTAAAGTCGTTGATAAACTTGTAAGAGCTGTGATGGAAGCAAAGTTTCTTCTACCCTTGCTAAATTATTCTCAGTTTGTTGTGACTGTAAAGCAAATTAGGAATCAGCTCACTTTTCTACCTGCTGGATGATTTTAAAACGTTTTTTTTTTTTTTTTTTGCAATCTTTGCAAAAGCGTATTGAAAATTATTTAATTTTTGTAGCAAAACATTGATGGGCACAATTTGCTGCCAGCAGACTTAGCCTCCAGGATGTGAACAGCAGCCAGATAGATATATTTCCTGAATATCTACAACTGTAAAGGGGGGCTATTTGGCTGCTGTTCCATGACTTGTTTATAAACACTCCTACAGTTGATTGCAAAGGGCTGAATAAAAATATTTAGAGAGTGTAGGAGATGGAGCCCTTTTTATTTTGGGGATCCTCTCCACAGCTGTTCCCTTCATTGAATGGTTATTCACCAACTTAAGTATATGCCTTGTTTTTTTCCTCCCTACCTCAACTATATCTATACCCTTCCTTTTGGGTAACTCTCATTATGTCCTAAGAAGTAAAATTTAAGACGCGTGCGCGCATATGGTCGTCACACTTTTGGGTGTTTAAATCATGGATGTAATTTTTCAGGAAGCATCAGGGGAAAGGAAACGAGTGTTGTTTGTTGCATATTCACCTAAAGAACATAATTGCCATGGGTGACATATAAATGGATTTCCATTTTCATGTCAAAAGCACAATGTGTGCTTTTACATTGACACATTTTGCAAATGGAAATACAATTATAGAGACTTTCTTAAGCCAAGGGTGTCACAGAATTTTCTGTTTTCTTTTTTAACCAAAGTACTGCTCTACCTTGTAAGGCTATATTGCTTATTTTTGTGTCTTTTTATTTTAAAGGAACAGTTACCACATCCCTGAACAACCTCAGGGCAATCCATGTTATATTTTTGTCTTCTCCTAATCGGTGTGCTACTAATGGGAGTGGGGAGGTCTGAGTCTCAACCGAAGCTGATTTTTCTTCTCGTAGTCATTGACCCCACCCATTATGGTGTGTAATTGCATACCCCATGTATGATATTCATGTTCTGACTTTCTCCGGGATTGTTGTGCTATTGTGGAGGTGGTAAAGTTTATTTGTGTCAATGTGTGATCCAATATGCATTATTGGGATGCGAAGAGTGCATAAATGGCTAGGAGTGATCGTGATAGGCTGAGTTAGATTTTTAAACCAAGAGATATGCTTCAGTATATTTTCAAGTTATATTCTTGCACATATATTCTGAAGGTTTTTATTTATGATTTTATTCTATTTGTTCTGATGTTAGTTTTTGTGTTGAGGACAGTAAATACATGTTGTCTTGTGTGTACCATTATTTTGATGTTACAATTTGTATATCGCACTGGACGATAGTTATTGGGATATTGTGGAATATAAATGTTTAAATAAATATGGCTCTGATGTTGTTCCTCTAAAATTAAAATACTTTGCTGCTATTTTTCCATTATTTTAAAATATCAAAATTGTATTCTTCTGTTGTGAGTAAATGTACCTGAGTTCTCGAGTTCAGTTTGTTTTTCTGTTTGTCTTAATCTTATTAGTCTGGTAATATCTGCATTCAGTACATTGCAAATAACAAAGATAAGCAGTGGTAGGACGATGCAGGCTTATGGCAAGAACAAATTACCTTAAAGCTACTCAAATCCACTTCACATTGTTTATGACTCTTCCGGTACTGAGCTAATAATCCTTCCAGAGGGGCAATGAATGCGCATGACATGTTAATCTCCGTGTAATTTTCTGTCCACCATTGATCTGTGTTTATCCAATGAGAGAATGCAGTACGTGTAGCAATCACAAGGTGTCGTCATAACGGGTTATTCAGTGACTGCAATAGGAGATGTAATGTAATGGGAGAGGAGCTGCTGCTCCGTGGAGGCCTGGCTAGGAGAGGAGCTGCTGCTGCTGCAGCTTCATCCAAGTAGGTGAAGACCAGCTAACTTTACCCATGGAATTTTTTTTTACCAGTTCCACTAATTGCTTTTTATAAGGCCATGCATTTAAATGAGATGAAAGCAGCCACTATTGAGATAGATGGCCAATGTACAGCAACATAAATAGTAGTAAAAGATTTCTAGGATTTTTATTCTGTAGTTGATTGATTTGATGTTGACTTTAGAGTTTTTTTGGATTAAATAGGGGCCGCCTGGGAAATCTGTTGTGTGGAAGTGAGACTTATTTTCTTATACTTATTTCCTAGACTTTCTTCTCTTATTATTGAATGATGTTTTAATTTTCTTCAATTTTTTTTTTAGGAGAAACTTATTTTTTTGAATGTGCCTTTCATAGATTATCTTATCCAGTTACTGACTTTGTGGTCCATTTTCAGAGGGTTTGGCTGCCTAACATTAGGAGCTAGGCACCTAAATTGCCCCTTTGAAAATAGACAAGGGCCAAGCATCTAAATTTAGGAGCCTAGAAAATGGGTAGCTATAGGAACCTAACTTAGGAACCTGGGATTAAACAGCGCGTATACCGGCTCACACTAATGGATGTGGCCATTTTATAATATCCATGTGTATATGCACACATGATATAAAATAGGCTATACACAGGTACATGTGTGCGCAATGTTATATGGACACGCACATGTACACGCAAATGCCACCTTTATTGTATAAATGGGGGGATTTTAGTAGACATGCAAGCAGACACAATTACCAGTTTTCCCAGTCTGTTCCCAGTTTGCCCAGTTAAAGGATAGGACTTCCTAATCCCACTAGCCCCAACCCTTAAAACGTCACTAACTTGCCTTGTTTATTTGGTTTTATTAGTTACACGCCATCCATAGCAGAAGTGAAGTTACACGGTAGGGGACCCTGGCGTGCGCGTGTGCGTGTAAATACTTCGTGCAGATTCCATTGAGAAATCTAGGAATGCCCATGCCCCACTCAGACAATACCCATACCCTGCCCCTTTTTTGTAATTTGTGCGCATAATGGGAGATACGCGTGTACTCGCACACTTTTTTAAAATCCATACGACACATATCAGTTCGACTTCTGTGCATATCTCCTGGCTTTGGTGCATGTAGGGCTTTTAAAATTCATCTATAAATCTAGGAAGATAAATTTCAGGCATACATTTAGTATCCTCAGTTTCCGATACCTAAATGTAGCTGAAATCTTAAATTCAGCTGAACATCCCCCTAGATTTAGGCTCCTAACTGAAAAAGCAATGAGCATTTTTTTGAAAATTGACCACTGTTCGCATCTATTTTGAAGTGAGGAAAAATGCTTAATTCTCATATCTGTCTGGTTAGAAGCTTATGTGCAGCAACTGGGCACAACACTGGCACAGTGCCAGGTATGAGATGAATGACCATTCCACATTTTGACAGCTGAAAGAAAATATAGCAAAATCAATCAGTGAAGGGTGCTGGGTAATAGTGTGGGAGAAGACTCCAATGTGCGAGTAGCTGACCTTTCCATAATGACAACAATATCCACTTGCCAGATGGAACCTGAAGCACACTCTATTTCCTGTAGTGCCTGCAGGCTGTCTGCAATGTCTGCACCAGCTTTGATCCAAATGAATGATTGTGGGCAGGGTTGTCAGTGGCACTCTTTTTGAGACAGCTGCATTGGCTGCCGGTGGCATGGAGGTTGCAATATAAAATTCTAACAGTGGTGCGCAAATCCTTTCAGATGGAGAGACCGCGGTATTTAAAAGAGCTGTTGGAAGAGCATATGCCCCCTGGACCCTGCTGTCAGAAAATAAACACTTGCTTGGAGTACCAACATATAGATAGTGTCGCTTTCAGAAAATCCACAGACGGGCATTTTCAATCATTGGCCTCATACGCTGGAATGAACTCCCGCTAGACATTAAGATGGAGAGTAATATTAAAACTTTTTTTTTTTAAGTTGAAAACTTTTTACTTTTCAAACAGGAGTGTGACATTAATTATAGACAGTAGTAAGAGTCCTGAAAGCAGCCCTGGGTGAGCCAAAGAATTATTTTAATTTATGTGTGAATATTACTTTGGTCTGTTAATGTTCTGTGATTTTATGAACATATTAAGAATTGTAACCTGCATAGAATAGGTTGCATAGGTAGGCTATAAATATTTTAAATAATAAAAAAAAAAAACCTGACTTTTTTGAGCTGGTGCTTGACCTTATCACTATCTCAAAGTTTTAGTGTAAGGATTATGAACCCTTGTGCTATGGCACAGTTGACGCTGCCTAGAGCGCGAGTGTATTAGGCCCACAATGCCCGCTGGTGAACACGCACTGGTCTGGGACAGGCTGGAGCTTTCCCTAAACCAGCCACATTCCCCCCAGGTTGAGGCCTTGGGTTGCAGGGACCAGCAGGACTTTGGTGGATCCTGAGGGTGGTCCAAGAGAGAATCCAAGGCGGGCCAAGAATCGGAGCAGGCAGCAGACAGGGCATAGTCAGGGCAGCAAGCAAGGGAGTAGTTGAAGTCCTTGGCTGAGGATAGAATCAGAGAATCAGGCCAAGACAGAGAAGATAAAAAGAGGGTCAAGAAAGGACAAAATGGGCAAAACAAGGCAAGAGGGGACTCCGAGGACAAGGCAGGCAGACAGGATAAGACAACAGAGACCGATCAAGGGCAGGAGAGTGCAAGGCTGGACAACTGGGCGAAGCGAGGCAAGGCTGGTCAAGACAGGTAGTGCAAGGCTGGAATCACATACTGCTAGCCAGGGGTTGCCAATCTGTAGCTCGGGAGCCATATGTGGTTCTTGCCCTCCTGTTCCCATGGCAATTGAGCAGTGCTAGGAAAGACAGGAGGGGAGGAGGCGGGAGCAGGGAGCACACACAGCAGAGCAGAGAAGAGCCATTTTCCTTCCTCTTTTATCCCCTCCCCTTTTCACCTTGCAGTGCTGAGACAAGGGGGGGGGGGGGCAGGAGCAGAAAGCGGAAGCTTTCTCTGCTTATTCATTCTGTTCCCCTCCTGTCTGCAATCAGCAGCATTGGAGGCAAAACAGGAAAGGGAAAGGCTGAATGTATGATGATGTTACCTTCTTTGTATTGTTTCTCGCTTCGAGTTCTATCTGATTTTTAAGCAAGTAAGAAATGCTGTAAAATGCTTTAAAATAAGACAAGTCACTCAGTTCCCTGTTCCCCCACCCTGTCCAAACATCCACTTTACAGGCTGCCTGAAACAGAGAACTCTTCTCTGTTATGCTGCCTCTGAGTCACGCAAGTTCAGACTTATCCGGCTAAGTAGCAGCACTTTATCGGATAAGTCTGAAAAGTGTTACTTAAGTAGTGCTTTTAGACTTGTCTGGATAAATAGCACCTATTACTATGTAGCTGGAGAAGTTGGGATTTAGCTGGATGAGCGTGCACAAATGATATACCCATGTATTTTTATTTCAAATTATGAAGGCGTGGTAGATCCACCCAGTCTGGCCACTAGATGCCACTTTCCCTGTCCTTAGCTCCTTTTCCTTAGGAGCCATCCATAGCCCTCAGTCTCTCCCACCTGAAGGTTCTGGATTGGATGCTGCATCTCACTTCATGGGAAGCACTAACAGATACACTTCAAGGATATACACTGGCGACCTTATTTTTATTGCCTGGGCCATAAGCAAGAGCTTCCCCTCACAAAAAGAATCCCCCCCCCCCAGGGATTGAGAGTGTTATGGTTTTGAGGTGTTGGAGTGGATTTTTGGGTACTGCGGTGATGGCCACTCCCATGGGGAGGAGCCCCGTGAGGAACCGCAGTACTAGGCTAGACTCTATACATGCAGAGACAGAGAATTTGTATTTATTATACAGCTTGGTGGTACTGCCCAGGGGCGGCAGCAGGGAGGTAACCCAGTAGAAGTAGTCCAGGGGTCCTCAGCAGAGGAGAGCAGTCCCATGCTCAGATAGTTGGTAGGCTGCACAAGGTAGTAGAGATGTCCCAGATGCAGACTCGCAGTGCTGAAGCTGAAGGTGAGACAGACTGACAAGGTTAGTTACTCACTGAGGTAGATAGCTGTATTGATGAAGATCCTGGCAGGCAGAAGTTGTTCAGTGGCAGGCACCAGATTAGGGAGAGCAAACCCTCGAGGAGTGAGTACCCGGTGTCCCAAGATAGGTACCTGAAATAGAGCAGAAGGGCCTCTGAGGAGCGGGTACCCACGTTAGTGAAGAAATACTCTGAAGGGCAGAGAGAGCTTCCTGCGGCAGCTGGGAAGCAGCAGAGCAGCTTAGACCAGAGGCAATCCAATCCTTGCTAACTCAGTTTGTTAGCAAATGAAGGTCAGGCTGAATACCCGGATGTCGTGATGTCACTTGGTGGGGACGCCCCCGAGGTTCCCGCCATGACTTGGATAAAGACGTGGGTGGCGTGCACGCGCACAGCCTAGGAGGCCCTCAGGAAATCCATGGTGAACACCGTCGCCATTGCCGTTCCGGGGATGCCGGAGAGAGCAGCATGAAGATATGGCAGCAGCAATCTTCCCAAGGCTTGAGGAGAGAGAAGGAAGAAAGGTGAGGCACATACCGTGTTTCCCCGAAAATAAGACAGTGTCTTATATTAATTTTTGCTACCAAAGATGCACTAGTCCTTATTTTCAGGGGATGTCTTATTTTTCCATGAAGAAGAATTCACATATATTGTTGAACAAAAAAATGAACATTTATCATATTCTGAATAGTTGTCTGGTTATGCTGGTTTGTGATGACAACTAACTGTGAATCCTGCAGGGTAAAAAAATCACAGCTGCATGCTCTGGTGTTCTGTGCGACGGGCATGCTCCCAAATAAAAACTTTGCTAGGTCTTACTTTCGGGGAGGTCTTATATTTAGCAATTCAGCAAAACCTCTACTAGGTCTTATTTTCGGGGGATGTCTTATTTTCGGGGAAACAGGGTAGGTTGAAGCTGTCGGAGACCGACAGATGCAACAATACCCCCCTTCAAAGGGCCCCCTCCAGACCCCCTACCTGGTCTTGGTTTTTGAGGATGCGATTGATGAAATTGACGAAGCATCTCTTTGTCCATGATACTAGCCAAAGGTTCCCAAGAGTTTTCTTCTGGTCCGTATCCCTCCCATGACAGGAGGTATTCCCAAACTCTGCCTCTCTTTCTTACATTAAGGATGGCATCAACCTTGTACTCGATGTCTTCTTCTGCATCAACTGGTGTAGGTTCAGGTGTCTTGGTGGAAAACTCATTAAGAACAAGCGATTTCAGCAGTGAAACATGGAATGTATTATGAATCTTCATAGCTGGAAGAAGATTCAGACTATAGGTGAGTGAGCCCAATCGTCGGAGAATAGGAAAGGGTCCAACAAAGCGTGGAGCAAATCGAGCAGATGGAAGCTTGAATCTTAGATATTTGGTAGACAGCCAGACTTTATCACCAGGCTGGAATTCAGGAGCCTTGCTATGGTGTGCGTCATAGCCTTTCTTTGCTCTTAGTCCTGATTTTTGCAGCATCTCTTTAGTCTTTCGCCAGAGCTGCTGGATGTTTATGACAGTAGATTGAGCTGCAGGGGACGACACAGAAAGTGGAAGTAGTAAAGGTGGTAAGGGTTGCCGTCCGTAGACCACTTCAAAAGGTGTAGATCTAGTAAATGATGCTGGATGTGAATTGATGGTGAATTCAGCCCAGGGCAACAGTTCAGCCCAGTCATTCTGTCGTGAACCAACATAGGCATGGAGGAACTGTTTGAGAGTTCTATTCATTCTCTCAGTTTGGCTATTCGACTGAGGATGATACGCAGAGGTGAAGTCAAGTGTGATGTCGAATTTCTTACACAAGGCTTTCCAGAACTTTGCTGTAAATTGAGCTCCTTTGTCAGAAACAATGTGTTTAGGCATGCCGTGAAGGCGAAAGATGTGACTGATGAATAGTTTAGCAAGTTCCATGGCTGAAGGCAAGCCAGGGAGAGCCACAAAGTGAGCCATCTTCGAAAATCGATCCACTGTAACCCAGATGGTATTGTTACCTCCAGAAAGTGGCAAGTCTACCACAAAATCTGTTGCAATGTGGGTCCAGGGCTCATCTGGTACTGGCAAGGGTTGAAGCAGGCCCCAAAGATGTCCGAGCAGATGACTGGCACAATTGGAACAAGAAGCTACATACGCAAAAGTGTCTTCCTTCATGGTGGGCCACCAATACTACTTCTGTAGCTTAGCCAGTGTTCACCGTTGACCAGGGTGTCCGGCCAGCTTCGAATCGTGAGCCCATGCTAGCAATTTCTTTCTTAGATTGCAGGGTACAATGGTCTTGCCCGGGGGTATCGGATGTGTAGCTGTCAGAATAACTCTCTTCGGGTCGATGATATGCTGGGGTTCATCAGGTACGTCTTCAGAGAGAAAAGAGTGAGATAAGAATGTCAGAGCAGATGCATTATCACCAGGGCGATATTTCAGCACAAAGTCAAATCTGTTGAAGAACAGGGACCACCTCGCCTATCTATGGTTAAGGCGTTGAGCGTGACAGAGGTACTCCAGATTTTTGTGATCAGTGTAAACAGTGATCTGATGTTGTGCACCTTCAAGCCAGGGGTACCATTCTTCAAATGCCGTTTATATTGCCAGCAATTCTTTATCCCCAATGCCGTAGTTCTTCTCCGCTGGTGAGAAGTGTTGGGAAAAGAATGAGCAGGGGTGCAAGATCTTAGAGTCACTGGTCTGGATTAGCACGGCTCCTACACCTACGTCAGAGGCATCGATTTCCACAATGAAGGGTCGTGTAGGGTCCAGATGGCAGAGACATGGTTTGCTTGAGAAGGCGTCTTTTAACTTCTGAAATGCTGTCACAGCTTCTGTAGACCAAGTGGCAATGTTGGCTCCCTTCTTAGTCATCGCTGTTAATGGAACAGTCAATGAAGAGTAATCTTTGATGAAGGTCCTGTAGTAGTTGGTAAATCCCAAAAATTGTCTTAGAGCTTTTAGGCCAGTGGGTTGTGTCCATTTTTGAATACTCTCAAGTTTCTGAGGGTCCATCTGGAAATCTTTGTTTGAGACAATATACCCTAAGAAGGGCACAGATACCTTGTGGAATTCACATTTAATCAACTTGGCGTATAAAGCGGTTCTCGCGAAGTCTCTGCAGAACCCTTTTGACATCTTCCTGATGGGACTGCAGGTCCTGGGAGAATATCAAGATGTTGTCTAAGTAGACAATGACACATTGGTAGAGTAGATCATGCAGAATATCGTTCATCATATTTTGGAAGACAGCAGGGGTGTTGCACAAGCCGAAGGGCATCACCAGGTATTCAAAGTGCCCATCCTGGTTATTAAAAGCCATCTTCCATTCATCGCCAGAGCGGATGTAAACTAAGTTATACGCTCCTTTGAGGTCGAGCTTGGAGAATATCTTGGCTCCCTGTAACCTGTCGAATAGCTCCGAGATGAGTGGTAAGGGATAGCGATCCTTTACAGTGATCTCATTCAGACCTCTGTAATCAATGCATGGACGTACTGTTCCATCCTTCTTCCCCATGAAGAAGATGCCTGCATCGGCAGGAGACTTGGAAGATCTTATGAAGCCTTTCTGGAGATTCTCCTGGATGTACTCTGACATCGCTTTATTCTCTACAACAGAGAGAGGGTAAACTCTTCCTTTGGGTGGTTCCATATTAGGCTTCAAATTGATGTCGCAGTTGTATGGTCTGTGTGGAGGTAATACATCAGCTGCTTCTTTTGAAAACATATCTTGGAAAGATGCATATTGAGGCAGCAACCCAGGCAACAACGGGGTTGTTCAAGAGGTCAAGAGGTCAAGAGCTGTTGGCATGCAAGGTATTGACGAGATTTCCATCAAGCATTTGCCATGGCAATCTGGACCCCAATGTGAAAGTTCCAGAGTGGCCCAGTTGAATTGTGGCATATGTTTCTGCAGCCATGGTAGCCCAAGTACCAAAGGGTGCATGGCCTTCTCTAGCACAAAGAAGGTAATAGTCTCTATATGAAGAGCACCAGTACGTAAGCTCACTGGTTCTGTAAGCAGGGTTACTTCACCCAGTAAGGGTTCTTCATGAATAGAGGACAAAAGTAGAGGAGACTTCATGGTAGTGGTGGGTATCCACAAATGTTCCACTAGACGTTTCAAAATGAAATTTCCCCCTGCCCCAGAATTCACTAAGGCAAGGGTCTGGTATTCTAGAGGTCCGCAGATTAAGGAAACTGGAAGAGAGAGTGGAGGAGAGGGTGCAGTTAGACCTAAGAAGAGTCCTCCCACAGGACTTAGGTCTGCCAGTTTCCCGGACTTATAGGGCATGTTTGAACAGCATGACCAGCTTGTCCACAATACATGCATAGTCCCAACCTCTTTCGAGTTCGACTCTCTTTAGAAGTCAAATGACTGCGGCCCAATTGCATTGGTTCTTCTGCACCTGCAACAGGACCTGGAGGTATAGACCTGGGTACAGTCTTGACTCGAGTCTCTCCCTGAGGTGGTCTTCTGGGGCTCTTGACCTCTTGAACCTTGTCGCGAATTTGGCGATCAATCCTTGTTGCCAACTTCATCAGTTCTGCTAAGGTTTCAGGCATCTCTCGAGCCGCTAGCTCATCTTTCAACCGGGACATCAGGCCTTCAAAGAAGAGGGTCTTCAGGCATCTAGGGTCCCAATGTAATTCAGAAGCCAACGTCTTGAATTCAATGGTGAAGTCTGGTAAAGGATTATTACCTTGTTTTAGATGAACCAAAGTTGATCCTGCTGTCGAGTACCAGGCAGGGTCATCGAATACTGATTTGAACAGTTCAAGAAACCTGGCAAGATCATTCAGGATAGGGTCATTACGCTCCCACAGTGGTGAGGCCCAACCAGCGCTCTTCCATCCAGATACAAAAGGATATAGGTGGTCTTTGCATACGCTGTAGGAAAATGGTTAGGTTACAGGGAAAAGTGCATGCAACATTGATTGAAAAATCCTCTACATTTCCAAAGTTCACCCAAGAAGCGTGTTGGAGCAGATAGAGGCACTGTAGTCTTGACCGTCACTTCTGGCAGTGTAACCTCTTTACCTGCGGTAGTCGGTGTATTCATCTGTGCGTGTAACTGGTTAAAGACAACAGTTAGGTTATCCAACAAATTCTGTTGTTTGGAGATTCGCTGGGCCAGGCCTGGAATGGCCTGCAAGGCAGTGAGCTGAGCCAAATCCATGGAGTAGCAATCTGTTATGGTTTTGAGGTGTTGGAGTGGATTCTTGGGTACTGCGGTGATGGCCACTCCCATGGGGTGGAGCCCTGTGAGGAACCGCAGTACTAGGCTAGTCTCTATACACACAGACACAGAGAATTCGTATTTATTATACAGCTTGGTGGTACTGCCTAGGGGCGGCAGCAGTGAGGTAACCCAGTAGAAGTAGTCCAGGGGTCCTCAGCAGAGGAGACCAGTCCCATGCTCAGATAGTTGGTAGGCTGCACAAGGTAGTAGAGATGTCCCAGATGCAGACTCGCAGTGCTGAAGCTGAAGGTGAGACAGACTGACAAGGTTAGTTACTCACTGAGGTAGATAGCTGTATTGATGAAGATCCTGGCAGGCAGAAGTTGTTCAGTGGCAGGCATCAGATTAAGGAGAGCAGGCCCTCGAGGCGCGAGTACCCGGTATCCCAAGATAGGTACCTGAAATAGAGCAGAAGGGCCCCTGAGGAGCGGGTACCCAGGTTAGTGAAGAAATACCCAGAAGGGCAGCGAGAGCTTCCTGCGGCAACTGGGAAGCGGCAGAGCAGCTTAGACCGGAGGCAATCCAATCCTTGCTAACTCAGTTTGTTAGCAAAGAAAGAGCAAGCTAAATACCCGGATGTCGTGATGTCACTCGGTGGGGATGCCCCCGAGGTTCCCGCCATGACCTGGATAAAGATGTGGGTGATGTGTGCGCGCGCGCACCCTAGGAGGCCCTCAGGAAATCCATGGTGAGCACTGTCGCGGTTGCCGTTCCGGGGACACCGGAGAGAGCGGCATGAAGATGCAGCAGCAGCCATCTTCCCAAGGCTTGAGGAGAGAGAAGGAAGAAAGGTGAGGCACAGAGGTCGAAGCCGTCTGAGACCGACGGACGCAACAGAGAGTCAGCATGGGATGTGAAATGCTAGCCAGAGCAGCCCCAAATATATAAATTAGTTAGGGATGTGAATCGTTTTTTGACGATTTAAAATATCGTCCGATATATTTTAAATCGTCAAAAATCGTTAGGGCCACGATACAATACCAATTCCCCCGATTTATCGTTAAAAAATCGTAAATCGGGGGAAGGGGGAGGGCAGGAACTTACTTGCCCTAAACCAATGGCAGGAAAACCGGCACACTAAAACCCCCTAAAACCCACCCCCGACCCTTTAAATTAAATCCCCCACCCTCCCGAACCCCCCCCCCAAATGCCTTAAATTACCTGGGGGTCCAGCGGCGGTCCGGAACGGGCTCCTGCAATTGAATTGTGTTGTCTTCAGCCGGTGCCATTTTGCAAAATGGTGGCCGCAAAATGGCGGCGGCCATAGACCAACACGATTCGACTGCAGGAGGTCGTTCCGGACCCCCGCTGGACTTTTGGCAAGTCTTGTGGGGGTCAGGAGGCCCCCCCAAGCTGGCCAAAAGTCCCTGGGGGTCCAGCGGGGGTCCGGAAAACGATCTCCTGCCGCGAATCGTTTTCCGTACGGAAAATGGCGCCGGCAGGAGATCGACTACATGAGGTCGTTCAGCGGCGATCCGGAACCCCCGCTGAACGACCTCCTGCAGTCGATCTCCTGCCGGCGCCATTTTCCGTACGGAAAACAATTCGCGGCAGGAGATCATTTTCCGGACCCCCGCTGGACCCCCAGGGACTTTTGGCGAGCTTGGGGGGGCCTCCTGACCCCCACAAGACTTGCCAAAAGTCCAGCGGGGTCCGGAACGACCTCCTGCAGTCGAATCGTGTTGGTCTATGGCCGCCGCCATTTTGCGGCCGCCATTTTGCAAAATGGCGCCGGCTGAAGACAACACAATTCAATTGCAGGAGCCCGTTCCGGACCGCCGCTGGACCCCCAGGTAATTTAAGGCATTTGGGGGGGGGGGGGGTTCGGGAGGGTGGGGGATTTAATTTAAAGGGTCGGGGTGGGTTTTAGGGGGTTTTAGTGTGCCGGTTTTCCTGCCATTGGTTTAGGGCAAGTAAGTACTTCCCTCCCAAAGTTGATGAAGTATTAAGGCATTTGGGGTGGGGGATTTAATTTAATGGGTCGGGGGTGGGTTTTAGGGGGTTTTAGTGTGCTGGCTCATGATTTTAACGATTTTCACGATATTTTAAACACCCAAACAGCAACAATACGATTCCCTCCCCCTCCCAGCCGAAATCGATCGTTAAGACGATCGAGGACACGATTCATATCTCTAAAATTAGTTATGTACCCTGAAGGGAGTTACTACTTCCTAAAAAAAAAAGGGTTACAAAGGGATACCTGTGTAGATTTTACCCATGTTGGTTAGATGCATTTACCTCCTGTAAGTGAACTTTTACACACACAAGTCAGGGAATTTCCTATCATGCGTGCAACCATGAAATAACCAGTTTTACCAATTAGTCTACCAGTTTGTCCAGTCTATCTGCAGCTCGTGAAGATGCTTCTGGCTCTTCAACCTGAATTTACCCCATTTCATTCAGACCCTACCCAGTCCCTTTTTCACTTTTTAAGATGTTTACGATATTGAGCAAAAATAAAATATGCGAGTAAGGTTCCACATTGACATGTAAATTGCTCATTAAATAGCAACTTACTTGTGTAAATATTGCTCAGTCCTTGGAATGCCACGGTCCACCCCTTTTTTACTAGTTTACTTGTGGATCTTGCTTTACGAGTGTAGGTTTTAAAAAATGCATTGTTTAATTGTTTAATTGCTAATATTATTTGTTAGCTAGTTTAATCGTTCATTTGTAAAACACTGTTGCTAGACCTTGCGTTAATTGTGAACCGATGTGATGTTACTAAATGAATGTCGGTATATAAAAGTGACAAATAAATAAATAAATAAATAAATGCTATTTTGCATGTGTAAGCGCAAATCTTGAAAATTCACCTTTAGATTTCTCTGAAAACTAAATATTGATGATTACAGTCTGACCTGTGCATAGATAATAGGATATTTAGGGAAAATATTTGATTCCATTCATATCCTTGTTGGATATTATACTGTAATTAGTGTTATTTTGTAACTGATAACATTAGTTGGAACAACTTTTAAATAAAGTAGAATCTCTTAGTAGTCTTCACCAATGGTTCTTAAGTTTAGTTTGTGGGCCCCAGAGATTGGAAAATTTTAAATTGATGATCTCCCAACTTTTTTTTAGTGATGTGTAATTTATTTCATTTGTTCTATTCTATGAATCATAAATCATTGATTGTGATATATACATCAAAGTTGTAATTCAATAATTATGTTCATAATTTGTAGAGTTTTTGTGCAACTAACTTATGAATAACTGACCATTTGGACTTATTTAAAGCAGAAATATAGCAAGTGCAAAGCAAGAGGACAAAACATCACTGATTCTGACTATTTTTGAGGATATTTCAGTCATTCATGAAATGCAAATAGAAATTCAGATCATGGTGGTTTCATGGAACAATCTACTGTCGGAGGTGGTGACGGACAAAATAGTGAGCATAGTTCAAAAAAAGCATGGGATAAGCAGAGAGGATTCTGATATGCAAGGATATGAAGATACAGCCTGAGACTGGACAGACTCCACAGTATTTCATTAGGAATGAGAAGATCATCATCTAGATCTTACATGCCTTTTCTATCATTATTTTCCTCTATTTTTATGTAATGATGGAGTTCTCATAAAAAAAAGATTCCCATGGCACACATTTCCAAACCAGAAAGAAGTGATTTAAAAATGAAATACTCGTGGAGAATGTCATCAATGTATGCCAAATGGTTAAACTGAGTCCACATAACAGTTAAGCTTATCTCAAAAATTAAAATGAATCAAAAGGCAGAAATAGTTACCAAACTAGATCATCAAAGTTTGCTATGTTTTATTATTCTATACTGCCTTTCTTGAATGTAGTTCAACCCAAAGTAGTTTACAAAACACAAAAACACAGTAAATTAAAATACTTTATAAAAATAATACAGCAATAAAATACAAATATATCAAAATAGAATAGAGCAGTGGTTCCCAAGCCTGTCCTGGAGGACTCCCAACAAGTCAGATTTTCAGGATATTCACAATGAATATGCATGAGATAGATTTGCATGTGCTGCCTCCATTGGATGCAAATTTATCTCTTACATATTGGGGTAGATTTTCTAAAAGTGCGCCCGCGCAAACAGAAGTTCGCCAGATTTTATAAGATATGTGCATAGCCTGGGACCCGTTTTGGAGGCCTCGGCCACGCCCCCGAAATGCCCCCGGGCCGGCACCACGCCCCCAACACACCCCCGGAATGCCCTGAATGTCGTGTTGGCCCTGACACGGCCCCCCCCCCCCCCCAGAAAGTCCCGGGACTTAAGTGCGCCGCCGAGCCTATGCAAAATAGGCTCGGCGCGTGCAGGGTTTTTTTTAAAGGGTTACGCGCACCCTTTTAAAATCTACCCCATTTTTTGCAGATATTCTGAAAACCCAACTGGGGGTCCTCCAGATCAGATTTTGGAACCACTGGAATAGAACATTAATAATCTAGGGTTATAGCTTGAACCTATCATACATTCACTGAAGTAGGACAGAGTAAATACTACAGTCATACAATTAGTAATAAATGAATAAGGAGCAACCCTCCTACCAGGCACAAATACACCTACCATTCCTAGGTAACTGACAAAAATTCCGTTTCTGTAATCACTCCTGAAGAAACTCCCAAAATGGCAACTCCCATTGAAGTACACCACTGGGAGTGACCTATTTGGGGTGACCCGTCCCCATGGCAACCCACGGTTTTAAGTCAGGTTGAAATGATATCAGAGGGAGGGAAGTAGGGATGTGCATTTGTTTCAAATGAATTTAAAAAAACGTGACAAATAAGGGCAATTTGTGTCATTCTGGGGTCTCAAAATGAATCAAGGGCCCCCGAATGAAACAAACCTTATTATTTGCATTTGTTTGAAAGGAATCTATTGGGCCTAAGCCTAGGCCTGATGTCAAGTCCTTGCCTAGGTCGGAGCCTGGATCCAAGCTCGACACCGCAAACTGAAATGGAGGCCGGGTTCCAACGTAGGGGAAGGCATTGCCATATATCAAAATGGTGCTGATTGCTGGGGTAAATGTGACAGAGTCATGGCGTTGGGCCTGGGTCAGGCTCTGGCTAAGGCCCAGGCTTCAGGCCTGGGTCCAGCTGAGGTGACGGGCTTGAATAGGCTGAGGTTGCGGTGACATCGGCTCCCTTGGCCTATGCAAGACTGAAGTTTCGACCTGGTCCTAGGCCTCACCGGCAGATCCCCACTGGACCAGGCAAATGGGGGCCAGGGGGGCCCGGGTACTTTTCCAGGTGGGAGGCCTCATTTTTATTTTTGGCCATTTTTTTTATTTGTTTTTTTTCTCACGAATGAAACTAATCAATCACAAACCGAAATTGGTGGTGGAAAAAAACCTCCCAAAAAACCAATTTTTTTTTCCCCTGCACATCCCTATAGGGAACACAGTCAACAGCAGCAGCAGTAGCTCAACGTCCCGGTCAGGATGTCAACATCAGGCAGGCCACAGGGCAGGGGAAGCTCAGCAAGCAGGGATCCATCCTGGCTCCTAAAAGTGCAGGATATTTTATCAGAAATTATGATGAAACACAACTGCTGCCATTTAAACATTTTACCTTTCCACATAATGGTGTCTCCTTTCATCTAAGAAGTTTTAACTAAAGTGGCTCCAGCAGCAGTGGATTCCCGATGAAGACCGGCCCGGGGATTCACCGCCCAGGCCGGCCCAGGAGATACCACGTGGTCTGCCGAGCATGGCTCTGTCATGGCCGCGCTCGGCAGACCATGTGACTAGCGCGACCGGCCCACCGGGGGATGCCCGATCCCCCGATAGGCCAATCCGCCCCTGGGCTCCAGTCAGAAGAACAACATTAAAAACTGAAGAACAACAATCCTGGGTAGTCGTAACCCTGTTTTTGATGACATAGTATGAGAATCAAAGTAATGTTTTCAACAATTATCAATAAACCCGACTAGTTTTATTGATTAATGTTACAGTCTTTAGATATTCTATGGTATGTCTTTTGGCTTCTTCTCCAAGCTAGAAAACATTAGACTAGACCAGGGGTGGGCAATTCCAGTCCTCGAGGGCCACAAACCTGTCGAGGTTTTAGGATATCCTAATGAATATGCATGACATAGATTTGCATACAACTGAGGCAGAGTGCATGCAAATCTCTCTCATGCATATTCATTAGGGATATCCTGAAAACCAGACTGGTTTGTGGCCCTCGAGGACCGGAACTGCCCACCCCTGGACTAGACAATACTCAGAACTTCTGCCCCTCCCCCCACCCCTTGGGTTCTCTTTATTTTCTCTAATATCTAAAAATTAAAGAAAAAAGTGTCTGTTGATGTGATATTAAAAAATTTCCCTTCCCTTCGTGGATATTGTGAATCATTAAACTAAATCTATATGCTTTTATTGAAATTCTTGGTAATTTAAAAATCTTCGAGTCTTGCTGATATCCACCTTCAAATATTACCAAAAGAAATTATTTATTCAAAAAAATGAAAGCATAACATTACTACATTAATGAGATTTTTCCAAAAGACAACATGATTTGTGGAAGCATTTTTCTCAAGGGATATGCGTATCCCCTCCGGGATCTGACAGCTCCTCAGCATATGGTTGCTCTGATAATGAAGAACAAATTATTCTGAAGGAGATTAGAGATCATAAGCACTCTAGAGAGCTTTCATACTGCAAACAATATCTTATTCTCAAAACTCCCAATTTTTCTATAGGTTTACTCTGGCTTATTTATTAGAAGAAATGATTAAATTTGGCATTTTAATAGCTTTGAAGTCATTATGATGATTATATATGAATGACATTAAAAATATTAGAATGAGAAATATTTCACACTTTTTGTGGCAATGGGCTGCATTAGTAAGAAAGTAAAGTAAACACTTTAAAAAGATGATACAACTTTTTAAAACAAAACGGGGCAGATTTTATAACCTGCGCACTGGGTACATTTGTGCGCGCTACTTGGTGCGAACAAATGTATACCCGATTTTATAACATGCACGAGCAGCCATGTGCATGTTATAAAATTCAGGGTTGGCGCGTGCAAAGGGGGTGCACACTTGTGCACCTTGCACACGCCGAGCCCTAGGGGAGCCCCGATGGGTTTCCCCGTTTCCTCTGAGGCCACTACAAAATCGGAGCAGCCTCGGAGGGAACTTTCCGTCCACTCTCTCCCCCACTCTCCACTCTCCCCCACCTTCCCCTATTTAACCCACTCCCCAGCCCTACCTAAATCCCCTCCTATCTTTATTTCATTAGTTATGCCTCCCTGTGGCAGGCGTAACATGTGCGCGCCGGCTGGCTCCTGGCACACCATCTCCCAGCACGGCCGCTGTGCCGGAGGCCTCGGCCCCGCCCCCGGACCACCCCCGGACTGGTGCCATGCCCACGGCCCCTCCCCCTTCCTGCCCCCCTTTACAAAGCCCCAGGACATATGTGCATCCCGGGGCTTGCGCTCGTCACCGAGCCTATACAAAAAAGGCTCGGCGCGCGCAGGAACAGGTTTGCAGGGTTACGCGTGTAACCCTTTGAAAATCTGCCCCAATAAGTGTAGCGGAGAGAATATAACCCCAACTTTTGCTAAGGCAATATATTCTGCAGTATATAAGAATGATATGTACCTTGCTCATGTTCTTATGATATTATGATACTGCTAGTACATTATCACTTTTCCAATTATGGGCCATATGCATGCATAAAACTCCATTTTATGGAAGTAATTTTCAAAGGAGTTATGCGTGTAAATGCACTTACACATATAGAACCTATTGATAATTCAATAGCATATATTGTAGCAATTTTCAGAAGCCTACTTACATCTGTAAAGTGCATTTATACTTGTGAAACCCAGTTTTAAGCATGTAAATCCTTTTCAAAATTACTCCTAGGCATATAAATGGCTACTAGAAATATAACAATGGCTTCGCCTTCATTCTTCTGTTCCATCTCATTTCTCCAGGTTATGAGAGGTTTTGCATTTTGTTGGGTCTCTCCCTGGTTTAGGTCCACTCTTAAAGGTGAATTTTAAAAGCTGGGTGGATGCCAAAATCGGGAGATAGGTGTGCATGTAGGACATGTGCACGTCCACCCATTTGTAAAAGCCACCCACATGCGCGCACAAGTCCCGATGCAAGAATATCTCTCATCGGGGAAAAAGGGGCTGGAATGTGGGTGTAGCTTGGGCAGGGTGTGGGTATTCTGGGTTGGGGGCCAAGAGATATGCATGCAAGTCTCTACGCTCCTGGGCGTGCACTGAGGAATATTTGAGTGCAGATTACTTCTGGTATCCACTCCAGAGTAAGTCTTAATAACCTCCAGGCATCTATGCAATGTTTTAGGGGTCTGGGTTAACTTGAAGGGGGGGGGGGGGATGAACTGGTGAAACTGGTCATGGCGTGGATGCACGCCTGTTATAAAATTCCCTCACTTTTGTTGCTCGAACCTAACATTATGCGACTGTACACACACTTGTAAAATTAGGGGTACATATATGTGTGCCGGGGTATTTCATAACATGCTTGCATATGTGTGTGCAGGATATAAAATCGCCGCATATCTCACTACATGCCCACACACACACATATTTATATATGTGCACCTGTTTGAAAGTTACCATCTTAATGGGTAAGGGACTAGCCCAGCAGCTCAGTGGCTCAGTGTGATCCCCAAGAGTCTTCTGCTCCCTGGCTTGGCTGAGGATGCTACAGAGGCATTGTTTATAATTCTTGGAGGGGAGTGGTCATCGCCCAATGCTGTCATCTTATGGGCTGGATTCAGGGTTTATGATAGCAGGCTTCGGAAAGGATCCCTGGTATATAGCGCCCAGCCCAGGACCATTGCTGCAGACTAGGTACATTCCAGGGAGGGGAGTTTATAACATTGGGAGAAATAATTCTGTGAATGAAGGCTCATGCCATCCGGAGCCCAGCCCTGGTTCTGACCTGAGCTGGAAGCACAAAGGAGCATGATGAAACTGCTGGATCAAAAAAAAAGAATCAAAGAGGAAGATACCAAAGCCTGAAATGGCTGACCAGTAAAGGTGGTGGAGACCAGTAGGGACGTACAGGTCTTCTTCACGGAAAGGGTGGTGGTTGCCCTGGAATGCCCTTCCGGAGGAGATGGTGAAGACGAAGGCAGTGAAAGAATTCAAAGGGGCATGGGATAAACACTGTGGATCCTTAAAAACTAGAGGATGGAAATGAAGAAAAGCGTTCATGGGGGTAACTTGCTGTTGCAGCAGTTACTGTTAATGCTACTTCATCAGTGCTTTCTGCTTCAACGGCAGGGGAAAAGGGGAATGAGATTCAAACAGCAAGCAACGAGGGCCCCAGCATTTACAGTCTGGGGAAACAAATAAGCATGGGGTAACTTGCTGGTGTGGCGGTTACTACTCTTAACCAATAAGCCTGCATGCTGTTAATTCAACTCCATCACTGCTCTCAACTTCAATGGCAAGGGGTAACAGGGATTTGGATTCAAACAGTAACCGAGGGCCCTGACTTTTACGGTCTGGGAAACTGATAAGCATGGGGGTAACCTGCACGGCACGGCAGATACTACCATAAGCTTGCTGGGCAGACTGGATGGACCATTTGGTACTTTTCTGCCGTCATTTCTGTTTCTATGTTTCTATATGTTTGCATTGGTTCTTTTTTTGTTTTGGGCGGTTTTAATTTTTTTGGTTCGTTTATTGTTTTGTTTTGTTTTTTTTTAGTTTGGCTTTGGTATCTTCCTCTTTGATTTTTTTTTTTTTTTTTGATCAGGCAGTTTCCTCTTGCTCCTTTGTGCCTCCAGCTCATTTGGAATCAGGGCTGGGATGTGGTGCTATGAACCTTCATATCCAGCTACTCTGGGGATTATTTCTAATTTGGAAAGGTGTTGATGACAAATCTGTAGATATTATCATAGGGATATGCAAGGTCAAAATATTTGTTTTTCTTCATTTTGCATCCATTTTTGCCCTGAATTTCATTTCAGGGGTGGAAGTTGAGGTGTTTTTTGTTCAATTTTAGTTTTATTCTTTTTGATGTGAGCACACCTGGAGTATTGTGTATAGTTCTGGCCACCCCTTTTCAAAATGGATGTGTGGAGCTTGAGAAGATACAAAGAATGGTAAGAGGATTGGGAAATCTCTCAAATGAAGAAAAGGCTAAAATATTTAGGAACAGCTTGGAAAAAAGAAGATTGAGGGATCTACAAGTTCATAAATAACAAAAAAAACCAAAAACCCCACAAGCAAGTGGCTGTTTTTGCTGATTAAAATACTGAGGTCGATCTTCAGCTGCTATCTGGCTGAACAAGTTAGCTGGATCAATGTATCAGCTAACTTGTCCAGGTTATTTGGTAGTGTGGCCATGCCAGTGAATATACCCAGATAATTTAGAGTTAGTCAGACAAGTTTAGCTAACTAACTTTAGACCTTCTGGGATCCTGCCAGGCACCTGTGACCTGGATTTGCCACTGTTGGAAACAGGATGCTGGGCTTGATGGACCCTTGCTCTGACCCAGTAAGGCAAATCTTAAGTTTTTAATGGCAGGTCTAGCATGTTGTAAAGGGCAGACGTGATGAGAATTTACTTCTGCCCTGCCTCTGCGCATTTGAAAATGTTGGTACCGGCCCTCCTGAGAGGTACCAAAGTGATGTCATTTCGGCACCTATCTCAGGTGTGGCTGTACAATAGGGCACCAGATGTCATGTACATTGTGGATGTGCATGACATATGTATAACATTACATATCATATGTCCAGATGTCCTATTCATTGTCACTATCCTAAAAACCCAACTAGCTATGGGCTTACCAGGACTTGTTTGAAAAGCCTCGAATTAAGTCAGATTCAGTCACATGATATTCACACATTTTGTGGTTTATGTTGCATTTTTCCAGGGGTTTCTAAACTCTTCAACTCAAGACCCACTTTTGAATTCTAACAAAATCATTGGACCCACCACAGAATAAAAGGATTTCAAGATCTAAATCAGCCCCCTAGTGTTTTTCACAAATGAATGTAAGTGTAAACTAAGCTGTAAGTGTGCATTACTCATAAACTGCTGTCTTTGCTTTACTGCTTTTGACTGATTAATTTCCTGGCTGAGGATCCCTAATGAGTTTGTTTTAGGATCCAGCTGAATGCCTTCGAGACCCATTACTGGGCATGGACTAACAGTTTCAGAAACTTTGATCTAATGGTTTATCTCCTAACTTCTTTTCCTCCTTGCTAAGAGGGATGAACATTTTTAGTTTCCATTTTGCTTCACTGGTGTCTGTTACTGTTACGCTCATGTTGTTTAATAGTACATATCGTATCTCTGTTCTCATGCCTTCGCTGTTTTGGAGATTAGAATTTATATAAAATGATTTGCTCAGCAGACATGTTGGACAACATCCAATTAAGAGCTTTCATTATCAGTAATGCTTTTGTCAAATATCTTAGACCATTATTACACCATGATCATATTTTCTAGTTAACCTTTTAAGCATTAAAATCCTGGCCAAGAAACTTGCTTTGAACACCCTAGGTTCTATGTACCAAGCCTGATAAATTATTATGATGTGAAATATATAATCTCCGAGTGCAAAGCAGTTACGTTTAACACAAATAATATCTCTATAGTAGTGAATATTCCGTTGGCATCTTTAATGGCATCTATTGCAATCCTCCAAATGAAGCTCAAGAGAGAAATAACAGCACACACAAGAAAACAAGACCGCTGATTGAAAAAGTCCTTTGATGTCTTCAAAATGAGGTCCAGATGTTTACGCAGCACAGGAGGAGCACTACAACATGAAGCTTAAAAATTGTGCCAGGTGTTTGCGGTTGTATGAATTCTGGAAAACAAATCATGAGCCATGAAACACAAAATCCCAAAATGGGAAAAAATGACTGTCGTCTTGGGATATTATGATAGAAACAAATGTTTGGCAGAGGCAAGCTGCCAACAGGGAAGAACCATCATGAGATCATCTGGTCATAAACTGTTTTGTTCAGTAAGACAGTTAAAATGAATGTAGATAACTGCAGTTAAACAAATAATCTTATATTCTGAGAGCAATTTCCAAATAGCCCATCTAGGTGCAATGTTTGTGGGCACTTTGTACCTATGGATCTTGTACTGAATTTTCAAAGGAAACAGTATGCATACTTTCCATGGGAAGCTTGACCACGTGTACAAAGGGCACCCAGACTTTTTACCTGCTTTTGCTGTGGGTAGAAATTTGCTGGAAAACTCATGTAGATTCAAAAATTCAGTTTGTGTGTGGATTCCAACCCCACCCCAAGCATGCCGTCCCTCAATCCAACTAAATGTACCTGCATTATGGAACCCCTGTGCATACCGTTAGCTGGAGTGAGTAAGGACAATTTCCAGAAAAATAATTCCACATTGCATATATTATATATTTAATATGTTCAACCTCTATATCTTTCATCCTCATCCCATACCCTTATCTTGAACCTCTGAAATTTCTTGCCATCTCCTCATTCTATTACAGCAGCACATTACACAAAATAATTTAATAGCAAAAGAAGGATGTGATTGTATTAATTTTGAAAGTTAACCCCCCCCACCCCAAAAAAACCCCCAAACAAAACCTAAAACAGACTTCACCAAACATGGCATGGGAATTTTCCATTGAAACAGTAGTCAATAATGTATTGGTACAACCTGCTGTACTGGACCAGGCAAAACATAAGAGCATAAGATAAGTCATATTGGGTCAGACTAAGGGTCCTCATCATTTTGGTTGCCCTTCTCTGCACTTTCTCCAGTGCAGCTATAGCCTTTTTGAGATGTGGCGACCAGAACTCCACACAGTATTCAAGGTGCAGTCTCACCATGGAGCGATACAGAGTCATTATGACATCCTCCGGTTTATTTTCCATTCCCTTCTGAATAATTCCTAACATTCTGTTTGCCTTTTTGATCGCCACAGCACACTGGGCCGATGATTTCAATGTATTATCCACTTTGACGCCTAGATCTCTCTCCAGGTTGGTAACTCCTAAGTTGGAACCTAACATTGTGTAACTATAGCAAGGGTTATTTTTCCCTATATGCAACACCTTGCACATGTCCACATTAAATTTCATCTACCATTTGGAAGCCCAATCTTCCAGTCTCGCAAGGTCCTCCTGCAATTCATCACAATCCGCTTGAGATTTAACAACTCTGCCTAATTTTGTGTCATCCGCAAATTTGATCACCTCACTCGTTGTACCCCTTTCCAGATCATTTATAAATATATTAAAAAGCAATGATCCAAGTACAGATCCCTGAGGCACTCCACTGTTTACCTTTTTCCATTGTGAAAACTGACCATTTAATCCTACTCTCTGTTTCTCTGAGTGCATTGAATTTTATTAATTTTTTAAAAAGAATATCAGAACTGTACTGTCATCAGACAGAGACATGTCTATTCCTTATGCTTTCATGTTCCTAATGTAAACGTTCGACTCTTGTCGCAGCACTCTACATGTCACAACCTATTTGACTAATCAGGCTCTAAGGTTGTATATCAGACACCTTCTGTTCTAACAAAAGATGCAGCAATAATATCCACTAAAGCCTGGATTTTCTAAAATCACAGGCCTTTGAGAATCGCGCGGTACCAGGGGGGGGGGGCAGGGGGGCGAAGCAGGGGGCGGGCTTGCGAAAGGCGGCAGCGCGCGCACCTCCGCAGTGTTATCGCTGCCGGCTTTCGCACTCAATAGCGCCACCGTGAAAGGTGGTGTTTTGGGCGCGCTACTGGCGGCGATAAGGAGTCTTACCTTTCACCGTCAGCGAAGTCGTCGCGGAGTCTGCCGCGACGCCACCCCGACTCCTCCCCTTCCGGTGCGGACTCCTCCCCTTCCGGTGCGGACTACCAATCTAGGTATTGCACGCGTGCGATCCCTTTAGAAAATGACCCCCTAAGTCTGATGAATTTCTGATAAGGGAATGTTTTAGTGATTTAATATTCACGTCTCTCTCCCTTTGCTGTTTGTCTATAGTATGGCAGTTGTGTAGAAGCAGAAGGTGAAAGAAAGAAAGAATAGGATACCAAAAATGGAAGAGAGAAAAACAGGGGGAGGAGAGGGAAATAATGGCTTTTTGAAGAACATTGAAAAAAAAAATTATGGGAACTGGTTTTAATATTCCCATCATCATCTGCCACTTATTTCACTGGCTCTGAACTTGCAATACAATGGAACAAAGCACAGCACAAAAGTAATAATGAAAAACCTGGGCATTAAGTGCTATTATTATTAAAAATGTATTACCCGCTGCTCTGCAGTTTGCAACAGGTTACAAAAAAAATCCATAATAACAAGCAAAACATAAAACATATAATAACCATCAATGGGATGTGAGCTATGGCTAAGTAATTGCTCTAACGAATTCAGATGTTTGCCAATAACACTTGAACCTTAAAATTAAGCATGAATTAAAATTAAAGTTCCTACAATTTGAAATCAAGTAAGTTCTAAAAGGGTGAGCCCTGTTGGCACTGAAAGTACACAGAGCTTGATTTATCAAGAATTTTTGGCTACAGGAAACCTTTGCTACAACAGGTTCATTAAAAACAACAGGAAAGTTGTAACCATGAGAGAAACTGAAAAAGTAGCAGTGAGGGTCTAGGCACTAAAAGGTGAATTTTAAAAGCCCGACGCGCATCGAAATTAGGGGATGAGCAAATATGCCAGGCCAGTGCACAGCGAGTGGATTTTCAAAGTCACCTGGATATGGGCATGCATGCAGCTGCGAGCACAAATCAAGTTTCCAAAATAAGGAGCGTGGGCATGGTATGGGCAGGGCGTGGGCATTCTGTGACTTTAAACTAAAATATGCACGTCAATACACCCACTGGCGCGCGCCGGTGTCTTCTGCTGCGTAAATTTACTTCTTCTATGGATGACGTGTAACTTATAAAACCAAAAAATTCTAGGCAGATCGGTGGGGTTTTAAAGGTCAGGGCTAATGGAAGGAAAAACTAGGGGGGGGGGGTTTGGAAGTCCTATCCCTTAACTGGGTGAACTGGGAACAAACTGGGAAAACTGGCAATGGTGCGTGCCTTTTAAAATCCTTCGACTTACGCACGCAGAAGAATTTGCGCGCACAGGTGTGCGTCCACTTAAAATTGCATGCACATGTGCGCACGATCATGCTATTTTATAACACATGCGTATGTTATAAAATGGCCACGTCCCTGGCGGCGGGTCGACAAATGCACGCACGTTTGCACCCGCATGCCGCTTTGAAAGTTGTTGGCCCTGGGGGTGCCCCTGCCCCATAACATCGAGGGGGCTGGGGTGCGCAGCTGCCCGCACGCTGCCAAAGCCATGCGCCCCCTTCTGCCATTTGTTTCTTCCCCTCCTCTGATACTCATGGGAAGAATGCGAAAATCCAAAATTTCCTTGACACCCATGATTTCTACCCTAGTAAGCGGACCCATGGATGGCCTTGTCCACCATCCAGAAGCCAGAAATAAGAACTCCAGGGAGTTTTAAGTTAAGTTGGAACTCAGCACCAGACATGTTGTTGCCTCCTAAAAAATAAAAAAAAAGCCGAGGTAGAAAGGTGATTTCTCAGTATAAATAAGGGGGATAGTTCCATTGCAGGCATTCCTCATGGAGGGAGCTGCAAACACACCATGTTAGTATTAGGGCTCTCCCCACACCAATTGGTATAGTCCTCCATCCAACACTAATAGGGGATTAACAGTGGAGGAGGAGCCTAATGATTAGAGAAGGGCGTGAACCAGGGAAGGCAGGGTTCAAATCCTACTGCGGATCCTTGTGACCTTGGGCAAATC